>NC_047108.1:127074767-127135056 GCF_902500255.1 Thalassophryne amazonica
CGTAAATTTGGTAAGATTGTAATTCACGTCGGCAGTAATGACACTCGGTTACGCCAATCGGAGGTCACTAAAATTAACATTAAATCGGTGTGTAACTTTGCAAAAACAATGTCGGACTCTGTTGTTTTCTCTGGGCCCCTCCCCAATCAGACCGGGAGTGACATGTTTAGCCGCATGTTCTCCTTGAATTGCTGGCTGTCTGAGTGGTGTCCAAAAAATGAGGTGGGCTTCATTGATAATTGGCAAAGCTTCTGGGGAAAACCTGGTCTTGTTAGGAGAGACGGCATCCATCCCACTTTAGATGGAGCAGCTCTCATTTCTAGAAATCTGGCCAATTTTCTTGGATCCTCCAAACTGTGACTGTCTAGCGTTGGGACCAGGAGGCAGAGCTGTGGTCTTATACACCTTTCTGCAGCTTCTCTCCCCCTGCCATCCCCTCATTACCCCATCCCCGTAGAGACGGTGCCTGCTCCCAGACCACCAATAACCAGCAAAAATCTATTTAAGCAAAAAAATTCAAAAAGAAAAGATAATATAGCACCTTCAACTGCACCACAGACTAAAACAGTTAAATGTGGTCTATTAAACATTAGGTCTCTCTCTTCTAAGTCCCTGTTGGTAAATGATATAATAATTGATCAACGTATTGATTTATTCTGCCTAACAGAAACCTGGTTACAGCAGGATGAATATGTTAGTTTAAATGAGTCAACACCCCCGAGTCACACTAACTGTCAGAATGCTCGTAGCACGGGCCGGGGCGGAGGATTAGCAGCAATCTTCCATTCCAGCTTATTAATTAATCAAAAACCTAGACAGAGCTTTAATTCATTTGAAAGCTTGTCTCTTAGTCTTTTCCATCCAAATTGGAAGTCCCAAAAACCAGTTTTATTTGTTATTATCTATCGTCCACCTGGTCGTTACTGTGAGTTTCTCTGTGAATTTTCAGACCTTCTGTCTGACTTAGTGCTTAGCTCAGATAAGATACTTATAGTGGGCGATTTTAACATCCACACTGATGCTGAGAATGACAGCCTCAACACTGCATTTAATCTATTATTAGACTCTATTGGCTTTGCTCAAAAAGTAAATGAGTCCACCCACCACTTTAATCATATCTTAGATCTTGTTTTGACTTATGGTATGGAAATAGAAGACTTAACAGTATTCCCTGAAAACTCCCTTCTGTCTGATCATTTTTTAATAACATTTACATTTACCCTGATGGACTACCCTGCAGTGGGGAATAAGTTTCATTACACTAGAAGTCTTTCAGAAAGCGCTGTAACTAGGTTTAAGGATATGATTCCTTCTTTATGTTCTCTATTGTCATATACCAACACAGAGCAGAGTAGCTACCTAAACTCTGTAAGAGAGTTAGAGTATCTCGTCAATAGTTTTACATCCTCATTGAAGACAACTTTGGATGCTGTAGCTCCTCTGAAAAAGAGAGCTTTAAATCAGAAGTGTCTGACTCCGTGGTATAACTCACAAACTCGTAGCTTAAAGCAGATAACCCGTAAGTTGGAGAGGAAATGGCGTCTCACTAATTTAGAAGATCTTCACTTAGCCTGGAAAAAGAGTTTGTTGCTCTATAAAAAAGCCCTCCGTAAAGCTAGGACATCTTTCTACTCATCACTAATTGAAGAAAATAAGAACAACCTCAGGTTTCTTTTCAGCACTGTAGCCAGGCTGACAAAGAGTCAGAGCTCTATTGAGCTGAGTATTCCATTAACTTTAACTAGTAATGACTTCATGACTTTCTTTGCTAACAAAATTTTGACTATTAGAGAAAAAATTACTCATAACCATCCCAAAGATGTATCGTTATCTTTGGCTGCTTTCAGTGATGCCGGTATTTGGTTAGACTCTTTCTCTCCGATTGTTCTGTCTGAGTTATTTTCATTAGTTACTTCATCCAAACCATCAACATGTTTATTAGACCCCATTCCTGCCAGGCTGCTTAAGGAAGTCCTACCATTATTTAATGCTTCAATCTTAAATATGATCAACTTATCTTTGTTAGTTGGCTATGTACCACAGGCTTTTAAGGTGGCAGTAATTAAACCATTACTTAAAAAGCCATCACTTGACCCAGCTATTTTAGCTAATTATAGGCCAATCTCCAACCTTCCTTTTCTCTCAAAGATTCTTGAGAGGGTAGTTGTAAAACAGCTAACTGATCACCTGCAGAGGAATGGTCTATTTGAAGAGGTTCAGTCAGGTTTTAGAATTCATCATAGTACAGAAACAGCATTAGTGAAGGTTACAAATGATCTTCTTATGGCTTCGGACAGTGGACTTATCTCTGTGCTTGTTCTGTTGGACCTCAGTGCTGCTTTTGATACTGTTGACCATAAAATTTTATTACAGAGATTAGAGCATGTCATAGGTATTAAAGGCACTGCGCTGCGGTGGTTTGAATCATATTTGTCTAATAGATTACAGTTTGTTCATGTAAATGGGGAATCTTCTTCACAGACTAAAGTTAATTATGGAGTTCCACAAGGTTCTGTGCTAGGACCAATTTTATTCACTTTATACATGCTTCCCTTAGGCAGTATTATTAGACGGTATTGCTTAAATTTTCATTGTTACGCAGATGATACCCAGCTTTATCTATCCATGAAGCCAGAGGACACACACCAATTAGCTAAACTGCAGGATTGTCTTACAGACATAAAGACATGGATGACCTCTAATTTCCTGCTTTTAAACTCAGATAAAACTGAAGTTATTGTACTTGGCCCCACAAATCTTAGAAGCATGGTGTCTAACCAGATCTTTACTCTGGATGGCATTTCCCTGACCTCTAGTAATACTGTGAGAAATCTTGGAGTCATTTTTGATCAGGATATGTCATTCAAAGCGCATATTAAACAAATATGTAGGACTGCCTTTTTGCATTTACGCAATATCTCTAAAATCAGAAAGGTCTTGTCTCAGAGTGATGCTGAAAAACTAATTCATGCATTTATTTCCTCTAGGCTGGACTATTGTAATTCTTTATTATCAGGTTGTCCTAAAAGTTCCCTAAAAAGCCTTCAGTTAATTCAAAATGCTGCAGCTAGAGTACTGACGGGGACTAGCAGGAGAGAGCATATCTCACCCGTGTTGGCCTCTCTTCATTGGCTTCCTGTTAATTCTAGAATAGAATTTAAAATTCTTCTTCTTACTTATAAGGTTTTGAATAATCAGGTCCCATCTTATCTTAGGGACCTCGTAGTACCATATCACCCTAATAGAGCGCTTCGCTCTCAGACTGCAGGCTTACTTGTAGTTCCTAGGGTTTGTAAGAGTAGAATGGGAGGCAGAGCCTTCAGCTTTCAGGCTCCTCTCCTGTGGAACCAGCTCCCAATTCAGATCAGGGAGACAGATACCCTCTCTACTTTTAAGATTAGGCTTAAAACTTTCCTTTTCGCTAAGGCTTATAGTTAGGGCTGGATCGGGTGACCCTGGACTATCCCTTGGTTATGCTGCTTTAGACGTAGACTGTGGGGGGGTTCCCATGATGCACTGTTTCTTTCTCTTTTTGCTCTGTATGCATCACTCCGCATTTAATCATTAGTGATCGATCTCTGCCCCCCTCCACAGCATGTCTTTTTCCTGGTTCTTTCCCTCAGCCCCAACCAGTCTCAGCAGAAGACTGCCCCTCCCTGAGCCTGGTTCTGCTGGAGGTTTCTTCCTGTTAAGAGGGAGTTTTTCCTTCCCACTGTTGCCAAGTGCTTGCTCACAGGGGGTCGTTTTGACCGTTGGGGTTTTTCATAATTATTGTATGGCCTTGCCTTACAATATAAAGCGCCTTGGGGCAACTGTTTGTTGTGATTTGGCGCTATATAAAAAAAAAGTTGAAGTTGAGTTGATCATAGTACAGAAACAGCATTAGTGAAGGTTACAAATGATCTTCTTATGGCTTCGGACAGTGGACTTATCTCTGTGCTTGTTCTGTTGGACCTCAGTGCTGCTTTTGATACTGTTGACCATAAAATTCTATTACAGAGATTAGAGCATGTCATAGGTATTAAGGGCACTGCGCTGCGGTGGTTTGAATCATACTTGTCTAATAGATTACAGTTTGTTCATGTAAATGGGGAATCTTCTTTCCGGACTAAAGTTAATTATGGAGTTCCACAAGGTTCTGTGCTAGGACCAATTTTATTCACTTTATACATGCTTCCCTTAGGCAGTATTATTAGACGGTATTGCTTAAATTTTCATTGTTACGCAGATGATACCCAGCTTTATCTATCCATGAAACCAGAGGACACACACCAATTAGCTAAACTGCAGGATTGTCTTACAGACATAAAGACATGGATGACCTCTAATTTCCTGCTTTTAAACTCAGATAAAACTGAAGTTATTGTACTTGGCCCCACAAATCTTAGAAGCATGGTCTCTAACCAGATCTTTACTCTGGATGGCATTTCCCTGACCTCTAGTAATACTGTGAGAAATCTTGGAGTCATTTTTGATCAGGATATGTCATTCAAAGCGCATATTAAACAAATATGTAGGACTGCCTTTTTGCATTTACGCAATATCTCTAAAATCAGAAAGGTCTTGTCTCAGAGTGATGCTGAAAAACTAATTCATGCATTTATTTCCTCTAGGCTGGACTATTGTAATTCATTATTATCAGGTTGTCCTAAAAGTTCCCTAAAAAGCCTTCAGTTGATTCAAAATGCTGCAGCTAGAGTACTGACGGGGACTAGCAGGAGAGAGCATATCTCACCCGTGTTGGCCTCTCTTCATTGGCTTCCTGTTAATTCTAGAATAGAATTTAAAATTCTTCTTCTTACTTATAAGGTTTTGAATAATCAGGTCCCATCTTATCTTAGGGACCTCGTAGTACCATATTACCCCATTAGAGCGCTTCGCTCTCAGACTGCAGGCTTACTTGTAGTTCCTAGGGTTTGTAAGAGTAGAATGGGAGGCAGAGCCTTCAGCTTTCAGGCTCCTCTCCTGTGGAACCAGCTCCCAATTCAGATCAGGGAGACAGATACCCTCTCTACTTTTAAGATTAGGCTTAAAACTTTCCTTTTCGCTAAGGCTTATAGTTAGGGCTGGATCAGGTGACCCTGGACTATCCCTTGGTTATGCTGCTTTAGACGTAGACTGTGGGGGGGTTCCCATGATGCACTGTTTCTTTCTCTTTTTGCTCTGTATGCATCACTCCACATTTAATCATTAGTGATCGATCTCTGCCCCCTTCCACAGCATGTCTTTTTCCTGGTTCTTTCCCTCGGCCCCAGCCAGTCTCAGCAGAAGACTGCCCCTCCCTGAGCCTGGTTCTGCTGGAGGTTTCTTCCTGTTAAAAGGGAGTTTTTCCTTCCCACTGTAGCCAGGTGCTTGCTCACAGGGGGTCGTTTTGACCGTTGGGGTTTTTCATAATTATTGTGTGGCCTTGCCTTACAATATAAAGCGCCTTGGGGCAACTGTTTGTTGTGATTTGGCGCTATATAAAAAAAAAAAAAGGTTGATTGATCGATTTTCCCTCCAGATTTCTCCTCTTTATGTCTTTAAGCTCCTCTTGGTACTCTTTGCCTGCCTTCTCCTTGAGTTGTGCTCGGAATTTTCGGTTGGCAATTTTCAATTTGGGATTTGTGAAGACAATGAGACTATCTCCATCTATATCCCAAGGACTGCCAAAATAATGATATGCCCGTCCTCTATCTTGGGTCACCATCTTTTTGGTTCCTTCGGGCATAGGGTTCAAGTCTTCCATGTAGTCAGATTCACCATATACATGGTGGGTTTTTGCTTTGGCTTTTCTAAAGATTTCCTGCGAGGGCCCTTCCTTTTTACTATGGTAACTCGGTCCGGGAACACATTCTTCAGATTTAAATTGTCTCAAGCTTCTGGGCCCACATTCCAGCGACCGACGGAATATCTGTCCAGATACTCCCTGAAGGCTTCTTCGTCTTTTTTCCTGTTCAATCAGGCGTTCTGTATGTTTTTTAACTGTTGAGGTTGTTCCTCTCACACTTCCTAAGGGCAATTTTTGCCACTCTGGGTCAAAGCTTGTGAGGAGCTGGTCTGGGCTTTTATCTTCTTGACCATTTATTCCAGAATTAAGACCTCCTGGGGATGTTGGTTCATCCTCACTGTCCTCTGGCTTGTTTTCCTCATCACTTTGCTCAGAGTTGACCTGGGAATCTGTCTTGCCCTCATCTTCAGTGTTGAGGATCTGACTTCCATCCTTATCATCTATCATAGGAAATTGTTCCTTAAGCATTCTTCCTAACCCTTTTAGTCGTTCTGCCATGGACTTAAATTCGGCATATACGGACGCTGCTTTTGCCTTAACATCAACTAGGACTGTCTCTGCTCCCAACAACCCAGCTGTCATTTTTACTACAGGGTCATAACTTTTCTCAGGACTTATTAAAGTGGTGATTTGTCCTCTTTGCCACCCTTCTTCGAGAATTCTGCACCACTACTCAAGCCAATCTCTGATCCCCGCCTTTTCTTTTGGGGCTGGTGGGCTTGCTAATACGGCCAGAATCTGCCCCTCTTTATGCTGACCTGGATAATACACCCCTACTCTGTGTAGTGTATCTGCCATAGCTTCTTTGAAAGTTTCTTCATCAGGTTCTACACTTTGATCTCTGACATAATTTTGAACTGTTTCTGCCCAAAAATCATATCCTCGTCCATACAATACTACTCTGTGTGGTTGAATATTCACTTCTTTTCCCCCGTCTGGTTCGGATCCAGGGGTTGCTACAGGTCCTGACTCTTTTTCAGCCATCTTTCTACTGCTTGTTTTACACTAACCTTACTGGTTCGTAATGATTATCCTTTCTTTATTCTCTTGGTTGCTGAGATTGTCGATTCCACCACTGTCGTCTCCTTGACTTCAGCTATGGTCCTTGTCGTCTCGAGTCGTCTGCCTCTCAAAGCCTCTCTTGGCGCCTTGAGTCAGGGATGAGTGACAGACTACTTGGCTATTCAGCGCTAATTCCAGAGGTTAACTCCAAATCAGCTGCTCCTTTTCCCGCTTCTCCCCTCAGGAACCTCACGGGTTGATGATCCTACTCTCTCTTGTAGATCACCATTTTGCACGGTAAACTCTCATACCTGCTCTCTTTTTGACGATCCGATCCAGCAGGCTCCCTCGTCTGCTTCCCTTCCTCGTCGTCTCGTGACGATCCAGCAGGCTATCTCCGTCTGCTTCTCGTCCCAGTTTAGACGATCCAGTAGTGACACGTCTACTTCTCGTCCCAGTTTAGACGATCCAGCAGTGACACGTCTGCTTCTCGTCTTTGATCCCAGCTCCCTGGGATGCTTACTCCTGTTGTCTTTACGTCGTCCTTCTGGTGGTCGCCTCCAAATTTTCACCTTTCTGGAAAACAGATATGTTTCAAGCCATTACTGGACCTATACAGGCCATCAGCCGACACTCTCCACAACACTGTATCCCTTGGTGATCCACTCAGGAGCTTCCCACCTATCCAATGGCAAAAGACTCTCCTTTGGCCAGGATTCTTCCTCGGACCCGACTACACTTCGTCAAGTCCCTGTTCGGGCGCCACGTGTCAGATCCCGCTTCATATATAAGACCAGCTCTCCGTCTCTGGGGTCCGACCTTCGTGTCTCCGCGGGTATTACCCGGCGGGGCTGCACAAAGGCTGTTTAAGCTGGTGGCGAGGAGATTCGTCTAGCCGCTCACTGCCTCCATCCGGACGTCCACCCCACTGACGCTGATCTCGCACCCCGGTCGAATAGCCTCCTCTGGAACCAGGATACGAGCCGGCCACGCCCGTTAACGGCAGCTCTCCTCTTATGGATCAGGGCTCTTGGAATGTTGCTAGATTTTAATTTTAGTGACTCGTACAGCGAGTCCCCAGGATGCGTTAATTTCGTTAAAAACCAGACTAACCTTTTAGAGCACTTTTTGATGTCATACACCCAAAAAAAAAACTTTAACTTTTACACCTTAAGAAGAATCAATAAATCCAATGTCCGAGCCTTAACACTTTAACTGCATGCTTGGAAATTTATTGCAGGTTTTGCAAGTGCTGACAACATAATCAAAATCGGTTATATGATGATAATTTCACAACAGTAATTCAAATATAATCAGAATAATGATTGGCAGAGATTTTTGTTTTTGATTCAATAATGCTATCTGATCTTACTCTGACTGGACTGGATTAACTTCTCAACAAATTTTCTAGGAGTGAGGGAAGGAGGTTTTTTGATGTTAAAATCCCCAGTTCGATGAACTTGGTCTCCTCTTCATCAGCCTTTTGTTGTTAGCTGACCACGATCCTTGTGATGTTGTAATCCTTCAGGAAATAATCCACATAAGAGTTTATTCCTTCTTCAATCAACCAAAAGTTGATCTAATCCATTCTGGAAAGATGTGAGGCTCCATGAGAGAGAAAACGTTGAAACTTCCCCACTCAGACTTAAGGCCAGTGATTATTCTCCAATGCTCTGCTACTCCATGACTGGACGGCCTGAGTGGGAGTTGAAAACTCTCTCAAATAATCTCTTATGTCTCCAATCCTCTCGCTCCTCGATTCCAATTGCAGCTCACAAGATGGTCAAGTCTTGTGATCTTCTGGTAGCAGCGGAGAAGTGACAACAGCACCTCTCCCTGGAAGAATAACCCCATTTCCTGTTGTTGTACAGTTTTTATACGAAAAATCTTGTTGTTGATGAGGTGATCTTGGTTACCATGGGGATGATGATGAGTCCAAACCTCCTCCCTTACCCCCTTCTTTTACTGAAAGCCATCTGGAGAACATTTCCTGACTGACGATAACTGATGTCCCGATTGTCAGTAAATCTATTGCGCAAGTTTCCTGTTTTTCTGTTTAACACATCTTTTCCGAGAAACACATCTTTTCTAAATCATGTTACATCAATCACATTTAATCATATTCAATCATTTCATTTCAACTCTTTTTCACATAAAAGCAATTCATATGATCATATACAACATTTCATTCATTATTATTCATTTCATATCTTATTACTTCTTAATGTTCTAAACAGTTGTTTTTCTTATCAGCTCTTCTGGCCTTGCTTGCGACATCATCAACTTCCTTTTCTGTCTCTGCCTCTGCACAAAAACAACTTTTCCTCAGTTCCTCTTTCTAACTGCCAGAAAAACAACTCATATAATCATTCATTTTACTTATTTGTAACATACATTTTCTAATCAACTCTTACTGTTATTACATTAATAGTTCATTTGATCATACTTTGTCATTTTTAAAATCATCTTAGACATATTCCATCGTCTTCACCACTGAGTTCATCCCGTGGGCCTCTCCATCTGCAATGGAAAAGTCCAGTATGACCTCACGTACTCCAGGAAAGTACCAAACACTGTTCAGTTTATTCCAACAACGTGTGTATTAATCCAAGTCATCTTTCTTGACAATGGGTTACTCCTAATGATTCTGAACCATCCCTTAGTTATGCTGCTATAGACGTAGACTGCTGGGGGGTTCCCATGATGCACTGTTTCTTTCTCTTTTTGCTCTGTATGCACCACTCTGCATTTAATCATTAGTGATTGATCTCTGCTCCCCTCCACAGCATGTCTTTTTCCTGGTTCTCTCCCTCAGCCCCAACCAGTCCCAGCAGAAGACTGCCCCTCCCTGAGCCTGGTTCTGCTGGAGGTTTCTTCCTGTTAAAAGGGAGTTTTTCCTTCCCACTGTTGCCAAGTGCTTGCTCATAGGGGGTCGTTTTGACCGTTGGGATTTCTCTGTAATTATTGTATGGCCTTGCCTTACAATATAAAGCGCCTTGGGGCAACTGTTTGTTGTGATTTGGCGCTATATAAATAAAATTGAATTGAATTGAATTGAATTGAAAGTGAGGAACCTTGGGGTAATTTTTGATCCTTCGTTGTCCTTTGGCCTGCATATTAGAAATATTACGAGGACTGCTTTCTTCCACCTGCGAAATATAGCAAAGATTCGTTCCATCCTGTCTATGGCTGATGCTGAAACCCTGATCCATGCATTTATCTCTTCTAGATTGGACTACTGCCATGTTCTATTTTCTGGTTTACCGCAGTCTAGCATTAAGGCTCTCCAATTGGTTCAAAATGCTGCTGCCAGACTTTTGACATGAATCAGAAAGTTCGACCACATTACACCCATTTAGACGTCTCTTCACTGGCTTCCTGTCCCAGTGAGATCAGATTTTTTAGGTTCTGCTACTAACCTATAAAATTGTTCATGGACTGGCACCTCCCTACCTAGCTGACCTAATTAAACCTTATGTACCGGCCCGGGCTTTACGTTCTCAGGGTGCAGGACTACTTTGTGTCCCTAAGGTGAATAAGACGTCTGTGGGTCACAGAGCTTTCTCTTATCATGCCCCTGTTTTGTGGAATGATCTCCCTGCATCAATAAAACCGTCAGATTCTGTGGAGATTTTCAAGTCCAGACTTAAGACGCACTTATTTTCCCTTTCATATGGCTAGCATACTGGTGCAGTTTTGTTTTACGCTTTTTACTCTTTTAATTCGGGCTGCGGCCTCAACTTCACCTAAATTCTGGGTCTTTTAGTGAAGTTTAGGGCTAGTGGCCGGCGATCACCTTAGTATTTCTCTGTTTTTCCTGTTGTTTAATGCTGGTAAATTATACAGTATTTTTTGTCTTTCTGATGCCTGATTCTGTTTTTTTCTCTCTGTTTAAGGTGCAGCTCCATCCAGAGATGGGTGTGGTATTCATGTTGGCGATCCTCCTGTCCTATGCGCCAACAGCATTTCTTGTATATTCGTCCGTGAATTGTTCTGTGAATTGTTCTGTAATTTATGTCTGTATCATGGCCCAAGCAGAGGGTCACCGCTTTGAGTCTGGTCTGCTTGAGGTTTCTTCCTCAGAGGGAGTTTTTCCTTACCACTGTTGCTTTGGGGGTTAGTAAGGTTAGACCTTACCTGTGTGAAGTGCTTTGAGGCAACTCTGTTGTGATTTGGTGCTATATAAATGAAAATGAAAATAAATTGAAATTGAAATTAATCCATGTCATGTGACATACAAAGCATCAATGAAATGACAAGGATCCACTCAGCCACTACGTATATAATATCTGATGCACATCACATATTATCTTTTACACACAAGATATTACCTTGTGTGCACTTGATAGTATCTGGTATGCAGGATGTCAAAATCCAAGCCCTGTCCTGTGTCGAGACACCTGAGAAATGGATCAAGTAGGGGATTGCATGTTTGAGGTGAAATATGTTGGGGACTTTGTGTGCCCCGTGGCTGCACCAGTAACCATGAAGGCCCTACAGGAACCCTGAACACAAGATTGCCACTGGGGCTCTGGTGAAACATGATCAGGCAGAGGAGGTGATGTCTTGTAACCCAGCGGCTGTGAAGTTGGATAATGGCTGCAGCAGGTACTCAAATCTCGATTGTCTGGCATTTCCCAGCCATGAGATCAGGCTAAGGATCAGTCAAGAACCATGTGTTCGTTGGTATGCAACGATATTCACACGTTAACCAAACCCACGTACAGCCGTGTCTGGATCTCAATTCAATTTCAATTCAATTTAATTCAATTTCAATTTATTTCATTTATATAGCGCCAAGTCACAACAAAAGTTGTTGTAAGGTCTAACCTTAGCAACCCCTGGAGCAAGCACACAGGCGACAGTGGTAAAGAAAAACTCCCTTTGATGATTTGAGGAAGAAACCTCAAGCAGACCAGACTCAAAGGGGAGACCCTCTGCTTTGGCCATGATACCAACGCAAATGACAAAACGAATATACAGGAAATATTGGGTGTCCATGCTGGTGTCACAGACCAAACGGTCCGCCCCTAAAAATTGGTCTGCCTTTTGCATCTGCGCATGTGTCCTTTTGGACCACAGCAGCACATATGAGATGGAGTCTCTTCACCCAAAGCAATCAAATGGATTAATGGGATTATTAACCATCAGATGATAAAGGTAAAACCTCTTAAATCATTCTAAAGTCAGTTTGAAGCAGAAACTCTGAAAAATTCTGTGACGCTTTGAAATGACCGACGCGTAGTGAACGCGTCTGCTAGCAGCTCATTTAGCCACGGCGCTGATCACTTCCACCTCATTTTATGGTGGAATAATGCTGAATTTATGTGGAAATGATTGTTGTATAAAAGCTTCAGATATCTGTTGCTGAGACAAATGATGACTGGAGGCAGTTTGAAGCAGAAACAAAGTTTTAATCCGTGAACCATGGCTAATGATGCATGCACAGATGCAAAAGGCGGACCGATTTTTAGGAGGAACTGCACCGGTGCACAGGATGGGAGGCCTGCAGAAGAAGACACCACCCCCATCTCTGGATGGAGCTGCACCTCAGAGAGAAATTCTTCTCTACAGTTGTATTTTATTTGCTGATGATACGACTGTGTTTTTTAGTGGGGATCACTTCGGACAGACCTTGGACATGATGGAGAAGGAACAACAGAAGTTTAAACAGTGGTTTGATTCAAACAAATTATCACTCCACTTTGGTAAGACAAAGTGTATCATATTTGGACACAAGTCCAGGATTTCCTGCAGAAATTTATTATTAAATTATATTGAAACTGAAACTGTAACGGCTACAAAATTTCTTGGTGTGATTATTGATGATAAACTGAGCTGGAAAATGCATATTAATTTTGTTAAATCCAAAATGTCAAAAGCCATTGCACAAGATTTAATTTCCCAACACTGATTAACGATTTTATATCATTCATCTCTTGTTCCATACATGACCTACTGTATTGAGGTATGGGGAAATACATATAAAACTAATACTAATCCAATATTTTTGTTGCAAAAGAAAGCTTTAAGAATTATTTGTAACAAATCACATTGTGAGCCAACGAATCCATTGTTTGCTTGTTTACATATTCTAAAATTCCGGCACTTGGTTGATGACATTACAATACAAATTATGTATAAAGTTAAAAATAAACTGCTGCCACAACATGTCCAGGATCTGTTTAAACTGAGGGACTCCATGTTGTGTGTTGGGGGGGTGTGGCTGGACATTTTGGTGTTCTTTTCTTTTCTTTGCTCTCCAGGTGGTATGCAAACTGATTTATTGTCTGTGGAGAAGGTGCTGGCAGAAGAATCCTTCACCCTCATCAACATGATGTGCAGCACCTGTGGATGGTGCTCACGTGCAACCTTAAAGACTTCCAGCTGAAGCAGATAATGAGATGGCGTTCTGCATTTAAGTCATGTGTGATTCAAGCAGAATTGCCGGGAACTCGACCTTGTGATGTTCGTTTGTGAGACGCTGAGGATCGCGTCTGGGTTTGACACATCGTGCCTGTGAAGGAGGAAGGGTGAGGGACACATGCTGTCAGCACACATCAGAGGTGATTGATTATCTGAATAATTGTTAACAGTAACTTGGTATTTTGTTACGCAGTATATTTGAACTTTGATGAGAGTTGTGCAGCTCGCTTCTCACTGCCGTGGCATGCGGACTGATGATCCTGCACCTGTTGTGAGAAGCTGCTCATTTACGTAAAGCTTGAATTCGGACCTGAATGTGTTGCTGATAGTGTGTGCCTTTTGAAGGATATTAGTTGTAGCTGCTGACTTACCTCACCTTTTCTATCCTTCGCAGTCGGTTTGTCGTGTCCACCTGGGGGTGTTTGGCGGTGAACGTGGGTCCAGAAGCGCTGGGCTTCGATCCTTTTGGGCGCTGGAGAGCGTGCCGTCCTTCACTCCGCCAGACCGACGCAGTTTTTGTTTGTACACTTTGTTATGCACCAAAGGGGGAAAATAAATTGTTTTGTTATTGGAACCGCTTTCTGGTTGTTTTAGCGCTGGGTTCTGTCAGACGCAGGTCCGCTCCTCAACCCGCGTCGACACATAACAGTAGTTCCCGGCCATTCCATAATGGACCCAGCGGCAGAGGCGGTTCCATTCGCCGAAAGAGTTCAAGAACACTTGGAGAAAATATGGGAGCAATTACAGCATCTCACAAACCAAATTAAACAAACAGATGTCCGCGTTATGGAGCTTGCAGCGCAAGCCGTTCCGCTTCCTGCTGCTCCAGCTGCGGCACCATCGATACCGGTGCAGATAACTCCGTCACCCAGAGATTCGGCTTCCGAATTGATTATTTGTCGTCCGGAACCTTATGCGGGAAACGTTGAAGCTTGTGCTCCGTTTTTGATGCAATGTTCTCTGGTTTTTGCTCATACCGTTGCCCAGCGGTTGCTGAATCACAGGCAGGGGAGGCGGAGTGCGGCGGATTATTCTGTGGATTTCCGAATTTTTCCTGCTCAGTCCGGTTGGAATGCCGCAGCATTAAGCGGAGTGTTTGTGGTTGGTTTAAATGATCCATTAAGGGACGAGCTAGTAGTCCGTGATGAGCCAAATGATTTAGATGAGCTAATATCGTTGGTGATTCATCTAGATGATCGGATGAAGGAGCGTGGATGCGAGAGAGGGCGGCCATCAGAACAGGTTTTTTTTGTCTCAGGGCTTTCCCCGACACAGATCTGAGCTGCCTCTTCTTCGCCCCACTGAGACTCCTCCGACGGGACCTCTGGCTCCTCTTGCAGATGAGCCCATGCAGCTCGGACGAGCTGAAGCTGCTATATTGCCCCGTTATAGAAGCGTCAAGAAAAATAGTGGTGACGTCTCTCCAGGTGTTCTGGGACAGGCGAAATAATACACACACAAAAAAAAAAAAAAAAAAAAAAAAAAAATTGTATGGGCTAATGTTTTTTTTTTCTGAAAGGGGTTATAAATTGTTTGGGGATTCAGGGGCGTATCTGGTGGAGTGAACGACAGGCGGTTCGAAGCCCGTCTGGACTCACTTGATCGTTGGTTTTTTTTATGTGTCTTTAGGTATTTTTTGTTTGGGTCTGGGGTCGTTTTGTTTTGTTGTTTTTATTGTTTCCCTACTTCCCTAACCCCAACCTCACTCGCCCCAAGACCATTCGTCTTGTGGGTTGTGGGGTGGTGCAGGTTGGTCACGCTAAGCGTTCTCAGAAGACCTCTGCACCTAGGGGGGGGGGGGGGGGGGGGGTTGTTAGGGGCGTTTTTTCTGGTTTAGTTAGGGCCCGGTTTCACTCCAGCCTCGGTGGGCCTTTGTACCGTTCGTCATTGGTGTTGCCGGGGTGTGGTGCAGCGGGAACATACCTCAGTTGGAGGGGTGGGCCGATCTGTTGCCGTTTGCCATTTCGGTAGTTCCACCCCTCCCGATAGGCTGGGGTATGGTCGGGTTGAGACACCGGACGTATTTCCGGTTTTCCGCTGCGCCTTGGGGTTGGGGCCGGGTTAGTTTTTCCTGTTCCCTTCCCTGGCTTGATGTTTTGTGCTGTTCGCACCAAACGTTATGCACCAAAGGGGGAAAATAAATTGTTTTGTTATTGGAACCGCTTTCTGGTTGTTTTAGCGCTGGGTTC
This sequence comes from Thalassophryne amazonica, assembly GCF_902500255.1. Classification (NCBI taxonomy): domain Eukaryota; kingdom Metazoa; phylum Chordata; class Actinopteri; order Batrachoidiformes; family Batrachoididae; genus Thalassophryne; species Thalassophryne amazonica. The sequence continues at coordinate 127,090,155 of NC_047108.1, forward strand.
CGTCAGACGCAGGTCCGCTCCTGAACCCGCGTCGACACATAACACTCCAGTAATAATTTGAGAGGAATTTTATTTTTTGAGAAATCAAGGCTCCGAACTACTGCAAAAAGTAATTTCATTTCATTTCATTTATTTATTTAAAAGGGACAACACATATAGTGTAAATATGTCAGATTATAGCCGTGGGCTAATTTCCATCTGTAGTCCCTGACAGACTATAAGAATTAAACAATTTACAGTAAAAACACACAAACATCACAGAAGCTTACAATACAACAGACTACATTACATAGGGGTCACCAACTACTACAACAAGACACCGACTAGACAAAAGACAGGAAACAAAAGGACACTGACATGATCTGAGCATGAAGGTTAGTTACACAAATTCAGTCAAAGGAGGACACACAGTTAAAAAAACAAAAAAACGACATGTACAATTCAATTAGAATAAGTGAATTAAAACTGCAAGTCTAATTTCATACATTTATATATTTTAAAAACCATAACTTTAAGAACAATAATTTGTAAAGTGCTGTAGTGCATTGCACATTCCCTACAGTTTCTACAATTGAGTTCATAATGCTCACATTTTTGATTTGAGCCACTCCTTTAAGTAACTTTTGAAGGTTTTAAAGCTTGAAGCCTCTCTCACTGTAGTTGGCAAAGCGTTCCATTGGACACTGCCTTTGTAGGACAGAACATTTTGCCTCTACTCAGCCCTGGTGACCCTCGGACCAACTGTTCTATATTTAATATAATTTGCAAGAGGTGGAGGAGCCAACCCATGTAAAATTTTATATATTAGACAAGCATTTTTAAATTTTATAAAATTTATATTTTATTAATATATAATATTAAATATTAATATATAAAATATTCATATTACATTTTTTATTTATTTTATATTGTGTATCTGTCAAAGGTGTTAACATCTGGAACAACTGTTTTGACAATATTAAAGTAATTGGTACATTAGTAGGCTTTAAAAGACATTACAAGAATATCAAAATTGCATGCTATAGTTGAAGATTTAGGTCTATTGATTTGTTATTACGTTCGGGTTTGTGTGTTGTGTTTGTCTGGTTGTACTTTGGAAATTTGAGTTCATTGACTAACTGCATGTTTTTTCTGTTTGGTATTGTCATCATGTGTGTGCGTATGTATTTACATGTATACATACATACATACATATATGTGTGTGTGAATGTGTAGATATTTATTTATGAAATTTTCTTTGGGTGTATATATTTCTTATTTTTTAGTATAAGGGGTGGGTATTTATAAGCTTTGCTTCTGCCTTCACCCTTTCGGCCACGCAGGACCTTTGTAAAGTTGCTTTGTTATGAGTTTTTCGTTGTTGTTGAATTGTGTGCTGAATAAACTCATTCATTCTTTCATTCAAATATTATTTTGTGCATAATCATCAAATTCATAATTATCTGACCAGGCAGGCTGCACATTTGCATTTACCTTTGCATAGAGCGACTCATCAGCATCACATCAGATATCATGGCGTTAAATCTTGGAATGATACGGTACATCTTGTAAATCCATCCATCACTCTATATAGATGTAAAAGTGGACTCAAAGCAAAGATCCTGCAGGAGTATTTACAATGACTTGTTATAATCTGGATAAAATGGTTTAATTCTGTTGTATACTCTTGTTATGTTTGTTTTGTTTGGGAGTGGATTTTCTATAAGCCTTTTTGGCTTCCATCACTCCCTTGCACACTACTCATATTGTATTATTTTCTCTCTCTTTTATTGTTTTATGTATATACATTATTTTTGTATGAGTTTTATCTTGTGCTAAATAAACAAATTAAATCAAAAATCTTTCACTTAACTTGTTGTCATCCTTAGCGTCTCAATTATATTAATCTCAAATGATATGCACTGTTCTCAGGATGTTGTACTTTTCCTTTAAATGCGCTGGTGAGTGAGTCGAGCTGCATTATGTGGGGAAATGAGCGCTTATTAATGGCAATGAGGAGGGCATGATGAAGATGAATTGCCATTGTCTCGTCATCTGTCTCCTGTGAAATCCAGAAGCAAGGAAGTAGAAAGGACTACTTACTGGCATAGCAGCTCAAGAATGACTCAAATCAAAAGTGCATTAGTGGCTCTGATGCCCAATAATCATGTAAGATGTGAAGGGGATGAATATATAAAGCATCTGCCACTCAGAAAAGACATACAGACACAGAGACATTCTAAAGATAGACATGTGAGCAAATATCAATATTGTCAACCAGTCAATCGGTGACCTTTAATACATTCCAGAAGACACACATAATGCAGTATTAAAAAGTCTTCCTAAATTCACAGCTCGTAGCTGCAAATATTCAGTTCTGCCTGTTTTCCTTCATATGCGCCAATAACAAATATCATCACTGATACACAAAAGTGAGAATTTATGATTTAAAAATGAAACATTCCTGATTGCAAAGAGCTTAATATGATCTGCGAATGTATAATTCAACACAGTCAGAAACGTCAGCATGCTGACGCTCGACATGACAAACTGAGCGCGCACCGACACATTAAGCACATTTACAGTGTTTAATTTTAGTTGATTGCAGTAATCAAACTCTACTGTAGTGCCGTGCAGAGGGTTTCAACACCCAACCATTGACAAAACTTAACGACCTGTTGCTGGTATTTAGACCTTCATCAGCATGTCAGCAGAAAATCAAATTTTGAAGTGAAATTTTTCTAATTTGTTGAAGAGAGTAATAAATTATCACACTACGAACCTCATTTTCAAATAAACACAAGTTTGATTTCAATCATAATATGATTGAAAAAGGTTGATCAAATACAACAGGATTTTTATTTTTTATTATTAACTGCATGACAAGACCTAAAACAAAAATGTTTTTTAGTGAAAATTAACAATACTTTTGTCTTCTTCTGTCAGGGAGTCATCTCACCCTGTCCTCTGTATCTTCCTCTGTCACACCAACCACCTGCATGTCCTCCCTCACCGCATCCATAAACCTCATCTTTGGCCTCCCTCTTCTCCTCCTGCCATCCTCAGCATCCTTCTGCCTGTACACCTCAGGTCCCTCCTCTGTACATGTTCAAACTGTCTCAGTCTCACCTCTCTGACCTCATCTCCAAACAAGGTTTCTGGGTTGCCATGTAGGGGTCTTTCTTTGGTTCCCAACACTGCGGCAATAATTCTGGCTCGGAGAAGATGTCATGTGCGGTGTCTGTGTCTGTTCATTATGTTCAGGTGGTGGTTTGCTTGGTGTTTTGTTAACTGCACTGGTTGGGATTTGGGTGTGTCTTGTTCCCCTTGTTTGCCACATCCTTTCCCTGGTTGTTCCTCCACATCTGTTCTTCATTTACCATAATCACTCTTGTTATTTAAGCCCTCACACCCATGCCTCACCAGTTTGTTGTTCCTTTGCGTCATCGTTCCAGTCTTATTCCTTTCTCTTGATGTAGACTGTTTTTGCTTAGCTGTGTTTGTACCCTTGCCTGTTTTTGACCTAATTTTTGTCTAATGTTTTGGAAGCTGTTGCTGATTTTGGCTTGCCTTCCTGTGTACTGACCTATGCTCAAATCCTCAGTAAAATGCTTTTTATTCACAACGCTCCTAGGAGAGTCTTGCATTTTTGTCTCACCTTTTTGGGTCCAGAATAAGGTTTGACCATATTACTCCAGCCCCAAGCTTCCTGTTCATGTGAGGTCTGATATACTACTGTTATCTTTTATTTGTTTATTAACACCTTACATACTAATGTGGTGCATTTTCGAGATCAAGAGTGCTCCAAGGGTGAAGAAGAAGTCAGCAGGTCAGAGAGCCTTTTCTTTTCCTGCACACTTTTTGTGGATCAGTTTTCCCATTGAGATCAGACAATCTGATTACATGGTCTTATTTAAGTCCAGTTTAAAGACTCATCAGTTTTTTTTCTCTCCTATAATGTCAATCAATCAATCAATCAATTTTTTTATATAGCGCCAAATCACAACAAACAGTTGCCCCAAGGCGCTTTATATTGTAAGGCAAGGCCATACAATAATTATGTAAAACCCCAACGGTCAAAACGACCCCCTGTGAGCAAGCACTTGGCAACAGTGGGAAGGAAAAACTCCCTTTTAACAGGAAGAAACCTCCAGCAGAACCAGGCTCAGGGAGGGGCAGTCCCCTGCTGGGACTGGTTGGGGCTGAGGGAGAGAACCAGGAAAAAGACATGCTGTGGAAGGGAGCAGAGATCGATCACTAATGATTAAATGCAGAGTGGTGCATACAGAGCAAAAAGAGAAAGAAACAGCGCATCATGGGAACCCCCCAGCAGTCTACGTCTATAGCAGCATAACTAAGGGATGGTTCAGGGTCACCTGATCCAGCCCTAACTATAAGCTTTAGCAAAAAGGAAAGTTTTAAGCCTAATCTTAAAAGTAGAGAGGGTATCTGTCTCCCTGATCTGAATTGGGAGCTGGTTCCACAGGAGAGGAGCCTGAAAGCTGAAGGCTCTGCCTCCCATTCTACTCTTACAAACCCTAGGAACTACAAGTAAGCCTGCAGTCTGAGAGCGAAGCGCTCTATTGGGGTGATATGGTACTACGAGGTCCCTAAGATAAGATGGGACCTGATTATTCAAAACCTTATAAGTAAGAAGAAGAATTTTAAATTCTATTCTAGAATTAACAGGAAGCCAATGAAGAGAGGCCAATATGGGTGAGATATGCTCTCTCCTTCTAGTCCCCGTCAGTACTCTAGCTGCAGCATTTTGAATTAACTGAAGGCTTTTCAGGGAACTTTTAGGACAACCTGATAATAATGAATTACAATAGTCCAGCCTAGAGGAAATAAATGCATGAATTAGTTTTTCAGCATCACTCTGAGACAAGACCTTTCTGATTTTAGAGATATTGCGTAAATGCAAAAAAGCAGTCCTACATATTTGTTTAATATGCGCTTTGAATGACATATCCTGATCAAAAATGACTCCAAGATTTCTCACAGTATTACTAGAGGTCAGGGTAATGCCATCCAGAGTAAGGATCTGGTTAGACACCATGTTTCTAAGATTTGTGGGGCCAAGTACAATAACTTCAGTTTTATCTGAGTTTAAAAGCAGGAAATTAGAGGTCATCCATGTCTTTATGTCTGTAAGACATAAAGACATGGATGACATAGACTTTGCTGTGTTAAATTGTTTAAACTGTGATTTGAAGCAGGCTGTCCATGCTCGGAATCCAACAAACCTGAGATGTTTTGTAAAGAAGAATGGTCCAAAATACCTTCAACTAGAATCCAGACTCTCATTGGAAGCTATAAGAAGCATTTAGAGGCTGTCATTTCTGCAAAGGGAGGATCTACGAAATATTGATGTATTTTTCTGTTAGGGTGCCCAAATTTATGCACCTGCCTAATTTTGTTTAAAGAATTATTGCACACTTTCTGTAAATTCTATAAAACTTCATTTCACTTCTCAAATATCACTGTGTTTGTCTATTATATGATATATTTAACTGAAAATGCTGATCCAAACAACCAATGATTTCATGATGAAATTATTAGGGTTGCCCAAACTTTTACATACAACTGTATATCATTCATATACAAAAGAAAAAGCAATGGCCCAAGGACTGAACCCCGGGGCACCCCACAGGTAATCTTCAAGAATTCAGAAATTGTCCCACTGAAGTGGACACAATGATACCTGTTGTGTAAGTACAGTTGTGCTCAAACGTTTACATACCCTGGCAGAATGTTTGCTTTTTTGGCCATTTTTAAGAGAATATGAATGATAACACAAAAACTTTTTTTCACTCATGGTTAGTGGTTGGGTGAAGCCATTTATTGTCAAACAACTGTGTTTCCTCTTTTTAAATCAAAATGACAAGAGAACTACCCAAATGAACCTGATCAAAGGTTTACATCCCCCTGTTCTTAATACTGTGTGTTGCCCCCTTTAACATCACGACAGCTTAGAGTCTTTTGTGGTGGTTGTAGACAAGGTTCTCTGATGGTGAAGCTGCCACTGAATATGTTTCGGACTTTATTTACATCAATTACAAAGAAATACAAACAATATGGCACTCTGTGGTAAATCTGCATGGAGTAGACAGTTCTCAAAAAATGAGTGACTGTGCAAGAAGGAGAAAAGTGAGGAAAGCCACCAAGACACCCAGACAACCCAGAAGAAGTTATGGGCTTATGTGGCTGTGATTAGAGAAATTATGCACAGTGCAAGCTTTGCATTTTGTATCACCAGATACACAGCTTCATGATGAAGTGGTATAGAGGAGCATTTTCTTAAAAAGAAGACCTGAAAGTTTAGCTACAATTTGCCAGAAGGTACATCTGAGATGCAAGTCTGGATTTGATCTATTTTGGTGAAAGAAAATCCTTCTCTGCTCTACTCCACTATGAAGCTAAGAGCAGTGATACAAAATGCAAAGCTTGCACTGTGCACAATTTCTCCAATCACAGCCACATAAGCCCATAACTTCTGGGTTGTCTGGGTGTCTTAGTGGCTTTCCTCACTCTTCTCCTTCTTCCACAGTCACTCAGTTTTTGAGAACTGTCTACTGCATGCAGATTTACCATAGAGTGCCATGTTGTTTGTATTTCTTTGTAATTAATGTAAATAAAGTCTGAAACATATTCAGTGGCAGCTTCACCATCAGAGAGCCTCGTCCACAACCACCACAAAAGACTCCAAGCTGTCAGTGATGTTAAAGGAGGCAACACACAGTATTAAGAACAGGGGGATGTAAACTTTGGATCAGGGTCATTTGTGTAGTTCTCTTATCTTTTTGATTTAAAAAGAGGAAACCTGGTTGTTTGACAATAAATGGCTTCACCCAACCATAACGAGTGAAAAAAAAGTTTTTGTGTTGTCATTCATATTCTCTTAAAAATGGGCACAAAAAAAAAGCAAAAACTCTGCCAGGGTATGTAAACGTTTGAGCACAACTGTAGCTCGTTATCCAGTCATGTGCCAATAGCCTGATACCATACTTCTGTAATTTGTCCAATAGCAAAGTATGATCTATAGTATCAAATAAAAAGTAAGTCCCTTTGGCTGCTCCCTTGTTTGCACTCGGGATCGCCACAGCAAATCCAAGGTGGATCTGCATGTTGAATTGGCACAGGTTTTACACCGGATGCCCTTCCTGATGCAACTCCACATTACATGGAGAAATGTGGCAGGGGTGGGATTTGAACACGGAGCCTTCTGAACTGAAACCAAGCGCCTTAACCACTTGGCCACCACCCCTGCATCTATAGTATCAAATACTTTCTGTAAATAAAAAAACCCTACAGTATATTGCTTATTTTCAATTGTGTTGGAAATTTCTTCAAAGAAATCCATTGCAGCCAATGAAGTAGTGCAATTCTTTCTAAAACCGTATTGCTGCTCGCTAAGGATATAATGCTTAGTTATGAACTCATTCAACTTCATTACAAATACCTTTTCCAAAATTTTTGAAAACTGTGGTAAGAGGGAGATTGGCCTATAATTTGAAAAACATGTTTGTCACCAGATTTGAACAATGGTATCACTTTAGCTATTTTCATTTTGAAAGGAAATTTACCAGTCATTAATGACAAATTACAGATATATGTTAAAGGTTTAACAATACAATTGTGACCGGAGGACCTTTGTAGCTGGGACAGCGGTGGGATCGAACCCCGGACTGCTCAAACTAAAGACCAGAACTCTACCAGGTCAGCCAAAGGGGAATTCCCCGTTAGCCAAGATAGCGGGAACGCCTTTTCAATCCGGACTTCATCTTGCTACAATTTGATGAACATTGAATCCAGAACTGTCATAATTGTTGTTTCTATCATAGTTTGTAAGTTACGTCAAGAACACGTCAGTGTAGATCTTCATTCTCTAAGTTGTTATTTGAACCAATATTGAATTGTTTCAAATAACAACTGAGAGCGTCTCTCCACCTCAGCATGGAGGCGGACGCAATCTACCGGAAGGTATTTTCAGATTTAAATAAGTCTTGCCCGATAGAAGCAGATTACTCATTCTTTGGTCCTTGGTTAATTATCCACACTTATGCTGGAGAGCTCATTAATCACCTTCAATCAACAGGAAAAAAAATTCAACAGGAAAAAGAAACAAAATTCAAACCTAAGTTTTAAGTGAATTGTTTCAATGTATTCAAGTCCAGTAATTAGTCATGTCTCTCCACAACTTCAATCAAGCAAACATACGTTTCATAGCTCGAGTCTGTTGAGGTGTTTAAGACAAGAAATACTGTTCTTTTCAGAACTTTGATTTAGCTCTTGATAATTGTTTTCAGCACAGAAACCACCTTTTATTCTTTCAAACAGCTTTACTTATTGAAGTTGTCGAATTTCAGGAAAGTCTCTTCATTAAAGAGAAATACACTTGAAAATTCTCACTAGACATGTCCCTTTAAAACGGGTATTTGAAGAGATAAAACGGTGATGCTCAACAACATCTGTGAAACCAAACAATTCTAATTTTAACATTGTTTAAAATATTAATCCTGACCTAGACAGCATAGATTTAATTCCCGCCCTGATAACGGTGAAGGGCTTGGAAGGCAAAAATGTCAATGAGTTTGGGAGTGAGTGAGTGAGTTCGAAGCTTGTGTTGATAAAAAAACAACAAAATAAATGCTGTCATCTTGGAACTCACCAATATGTAACATACCATAGGCATTTCTGCCACCTGGTGGATGGTTAGCGGATGCTGGAGGTATTATGGAAAATTATGAACCGCTGTGGTTCAGTTTACAAGTAGTAGTTTGTATACCAGCTGCTGAAACTGGGCATGTTATGTGATCGTCAGTATGCCCCTGCAATTTTTGTGAAGGGGGTGTTTATTGGCGATCTTTTGTGTGTGCATACTTGCATGCATGCTGTACACAGTACAGCCTTATGATACATACGGAGATGCATACTGCATGCAACAGAAGCAGCGTGGACTCAAAATGAATGTCTACATGCAGTAGCTGCTACACAACTACATAAAATGGCTCCGCGCAAATGTTGCTACTCTGCAGCGTTCAAGCTAAAAGTTGTGAAAGAAGCGGAAGAGAAGAGGAAGCACCATGCTGCTTGGATTTTCCTAGTTGATAGGAAACGAGTCTGGGAGTGGTGTAGGAACAAAGATAAGCTTGCAACCCTGGCCAAAACAGCAAAATGGCTGCCTGGTGGTGGTGGTGGTGGTGGGGGGGTGTTACGAGGACACTGAAGAGGAGCTGATAAAATAGTTCCACAAAAGGAGAATGGCAGGTGTCCACGTGACAGGGAAGAGTCTGAAATATGAGGCACTGCAGCTGCACAAGCAACAGGGAAAGCACAACTTCAGAGCCTTGAATGTCTGGTATTTGAAGTTTGTGGAACGACATATCAAGCTGACGATCCACTTATGTTGCTCAGCACCCGAAAGAACTAATGGATAAAAGGTGGACAAATTTCTTAAGTTGTCTTGAGAAAGCGCAAGATACACAAATATGACAGCAATGTGATTGGGAATACGAGGTCTATTAGAAAAGTATCCGACCTTATTATTTAAAAAAAAAAAAACATATGGATTTGAATCACGTGTGATTGCGTCAGACAAGCTTGAACCCTCGTGCGCATGCGTGAGTTTTTTCATGCCTGTCGGTTGCGTCATTTGCCTGTGAGCAGGCTTTGTGTGAGCAGTGGTCCACCCTGTCAGCGGATTTTTATTGCGAATAAATGTCTGAACGATTTGGATCTTTGCTGCATCAATTTTTTTCCAGAAACTGTGAGAGACCTCCAGGTGGACACCGTTCGAAAAATCAATATGGCTTTCAGGGACGATTTTATGAGGATTAAACAGATTAGGGAGTGTTACTGCTGCTTTAAGGACTGCCCACAGCTCCTGAGAGTGTGGCGCACTCCAAGCCCCCATCGACAGGCTGACACCCCGCTGGAACAACCAGATCATTTCCAACGTGAAAGCTTTGTTGATCCGGGACCTCGTCTGACTTTCACAAAAAGGCAGAAGATGTGGACATCAGCACTTTTTCGGTACATTCCACATTACAGGAGTTTTTTTCATGGAAAGAAAAGCGGAGGGACACGCCACGGCTCCGTTCATTACGCGGGACAAAACCACCTCTGTGTTGGTCTCACAGGACGGCTTTCAGGTGGATTTCAGACGGATTCCGGTTGCTTTCCAGTCGTGTGAATATCCGATTGTGAATGAGATGGACATGCCAGAACATGTCCTGGAAGGCTTCATCACGGCGTTGCTTTGCGCCGAGCGGCTGCACCGCAACGCGCGGTGGAGCCGCTTCTCTTTCCATGACAAAAACTCCTGTAACAGTGAAATGTGCCGTTCATTTTTAAACTGGACGCTGTCTTGATCCGGTATGTCATCTGACTAGCACAGGAATTGTGAAAAGACGTGGACATCAGCACTTTTTCGGCACATTAAGACAGACGTGCGGAGGAGTTCCGCGCGTCGCGGTGCAGCCGCTTGGTGCAAAGCAACGCCGTGATGAAGCCTCACGGGACATGTTCTGGCATGTCCAGCTCATGCACAATCACAATCGGATATTCACACGACTAGAAAGCAACCAGAATCCGTCTGAAATCCACCTGGAGGTCTCTCACAGTTTCTGGAAAAAAAATGATGCAGCAAAGCTCCAAATCATTCAGACATTTATTCGCAATAAAAATCCGCCGAGAGGGGTGGACCACACCTCACTCAAAGCCTGCTCACAGGCGAATGATGCAACCGACAGGCGTGAAAAAGCTCACGTATGCGCACAAGGGTTCAAGCTTGGCTGACGCAATCACACGTGATTCAAATCCATATGGTTTTTTAAAAAATAATAAGGTCGGATACTTTTCTAATAGACCTCGTATGGACGAAACACCAGTTTCCCCACAAATTGTGAACTTCATGGATCGCTCATGTTTTGTTGTAGCAATGAGGTAGGACTATTTCATTTTCATTTTACTCTGTTCTCTCAGGAATTCACAATTTCATGACATGCAATGTGCTGAAAAAAATCAGGTGGGGGTCTTTACTGGAGTAAATACGGTATGTAAGGATGGCTACAAGAACATTTGATTACATCATCAGTGGATACACCTGCCTTCACTTGTACCTATTATTAAATGAACAAGTGATGTTATGTTCTTAATGAAATCTCCAACATCCCTGTGACAGACTGGCATCCTGTCCAGGGTGTCCCCCGCCTCACGCCCTATGACTGCTGGGATAGGCTCCAGCCCCCCGTGACCCTTAATTGGAGTAAGCGGTTGAAGATGTGAGTGAATGAGTGAGTGAGTGAAATCTCCAACATCGTTTTATGAATTTGATAACATCTGCTGGCAATCACTGACATTAACAAGTAAAGTAACACTTGACTACAAGCGACACCAATTTGCACATACTTTTTCTTTTGTGTTCATTCGCAGTTAACCACGGCCAAACTGTCTGAAGGGTTTTTAGATGCCGTGAACCTCTCGTGTTTTCTAATGGCGCTGTAATCAGGCTGCAGCACAGAAGCACAGATCATTTATATTTTCTGCTGGGTTCAAAGGGCTCATGCTCAAACATGTAACTATGACAACGTTTCTGTTGTGTGGGCCGCCAGAAGAGGAGGTACTGCTGGCCCACCACCAGAGGGCGCCCTGCCTGAAGTGCGGGCTTCAGGCACGAGAGGGCGCTGCCGCCATGGACACAGCCGGGGGTGACAGCTGTCGCTCATTACCTCTTGACAGCTGTCACCCATCTACTCAACATCATCTCACTCCATAAAGACCAGACGTCATCTCCACCTCGTTGCCGAGATATCATACTTCATTGGAGGTAATATCCTCAGCCATTTGTGTTTCTAATAAGTTGTATATTGTGAGTGTTTGCAGGAGTACCAATTCCTCCGTCGGTGGAAGCTGTGAGAGCGCTGAAGGCACTCTTTTCCCCTGAGGAATCCACAGTACTCTGCAAGTTATTGAGTGAGAGGTGGAGGAGGCATTCCCACCGTTGTTGTTACTGGGTGTACACACACCCACACTTGACTGTCTTTGTTCTTCGCCAGCAGTACCAGATCCGACAGTCGGGGACGGTGATCACCTGGGAATTCGGGACTTGGCGGCTCCAGTATTCACCAGGTTCTGGGGCGGCGGAAATCGTGTGGTTCCGGCTCTTCTTAGGACAGACGTTTTCTATCCTCGAGCCTGCCCACACGTCACCTTTGTGTATTGACTGTTATGATATTCTGAGATTGTCTGTATGTTCGTTGTGCACATTCACAACATTAAATTGTTATATTTTGGCTCATCTATTGACCGTTCATTTGCGCCCCCTGTTGTGGGTCCGTGTCACTACACTTTCCCAGCAGGATATCTCGGCCAGCGTCATGGACTCCGAGGGGCGTCACCCGGCTGTTGAACGACCAATGGGAGAGCAGGGAGCGCAGGCGTCTGCAGGAGACGTGATTGGTGAGCTGCAGCACATTCTCACCGCCTTTACGGCTCGGTTGGATCAAATGACTGAGCAAAACATCCTCCTGAACCGCAGGGTGGAGGCTCTCTCCGCACAGATGGCGGCGAGCGCTCAGGGCGCTGCTGCAGCTCATCCTCCTGCCGACCCTGTGCAGGATATAAACGTTCCAGTGGTGGTTCAACAACCCCTCCCACCATCCCCTGAAGCATACATAAGCCCTCCTGAGCCGTACAGAGGTTGTGTGGAGACGTGCGCGGATTTTCTTATGCAGTGTTCGCTCGTCTTCGCACAACTTCCCGTCATGTACGCGTCAGATGCTAGTAAAATAGCTTATGTGATTGCTCTGCTTCAGGGTAAAGCACGCGCCTGGGCTACGGCGCTCTGGGAACAGAACTCACGGTTGTTATCAGCATACACTGGGTTTGTGGGGGAGTTCAGAACAGTGTTTGATCACCCTAACAGAGGAGAGACCGCTTCAACCGTGCTGCTGTCAATGAGACAGGGACGCGAGAGCGCAGCCGCTTATGCAGTCAACTTCCGCATCACGGCTGCGAGGTCCGGCTGGAATAACGTTGCGCTCCGCGCCGCCTTCGTAAACGGACTGTCGTTGGTTCTGAAGGAGCAGCTGGTAGCTAAGGAGGAACCGCGGGATTTAGATGGGCTTATCGATCTCGTTATACGGTTAGACAATCGGTTGGAGGAACGCCGTCGGGAGCGAGGCGAAGGACGTGACCGGATACGCGCCGCCCCTCTCCCTTCTGGGTTCGAAAAGGGGCCGCCCTCCCCATGCGCCACAGCCGCAGCGCTTTGTGGGGCAACAGCTCCCCCTGCTGACGTTGTTAGGGAAACGCACAGGGCCAAAATGGGGAGGCTGATCCGTGGAGAGTGTTTTCTCTGCAGCTCAACTGAGCACACACAGAGAAACTGCCCCAAACGGCCAAAACGACAACACTCGCCCTTAGAGACTGGGCTAAGGGGGGGTCAAAACATTCAAGTGAGACACACACAAATTGCCACACGACTCCCAGTCACAATCCTGAGCGGGGATTTAACCCTTCAAGCCCAAGCACTGGTGGACACGGGGTCAGAAGGGAATCTGCTAGACAGCAGATGGGCAAGGGAGGTAGGGCTCCCTCTGGTGGCGCTTCCTTCGCCGTTGCAGGTGCAGGCACTAGATGGCACCCTCCTCCCTTTACTCACACACAAGACACAACCAGTAACTCTGGTGGTGTCTGGAAACCACCGGGAGGAGATTGAGTTTTTTGTAACTCCTTCTACCTCCCGCGTGATTTTGGGCATCCCATGGATGTTGAAACACAATCCCCGGATTGATTGGCCGTCTGGGGTGGTGGTTCAGTGGAGCGAAACCTGCCATCGGGGGTGTTTAGGATCCTCAGTTCCTCCCGGTTCACAGGCTAAGGAGGAGGTCAAAGTCCCTCCCAATCTGACGGCAGTGCCGGTTGAGTACCACGATCTTGCTGACGTCTTCAGTAAGGCTCTGGCACTCACCCTTCCCCCGCACCGTCCGTACGATTGTGCCATTGATTTGGTTCCAGGCGCTGAGTTCCCGTCCAGCAGGCTGTACAACCTCTCACGACCTGAGCGCGAATCAATGGAGACCTACATCCGGGACTCATTAGCTGCCGGGCTGATCCGGAACTCCACCTCCCCGATGGGGGCAGGTTTCTTTTTTGTGGGCAAGAAAGATGGCGGACTTCGTCCATGTATTGATTACAGGGGGCTGAATGAGATTACGGTTCGCAACCGATACCCGTTGCCATTGTTAGATTCCGTGTTCACCCCCCTGCATGGAGCCAAAATCTTTACTAAGCTGGATCTTAGAAATGCGTATCACCTGGTTCGGATCCGGAAGGGAGACGAATGGAAGACGGCATTTAACACCCCATTAGGTCACTTTGAGTACCTGGTCATGCCGTTCGGCCTCACCAACGCCCCCGCAACGTTCCAAGCCTTGGTTAACGACGTCTTGCGGGACTTCCTGCACCGATTCGTCTTCGTATATCTGGATGATATTCTCATCTTTTCTCCGGATCCTGAGACCCATGTCCAGCATGTACGTCAGGTCCTGCAGCGGTTGTTAGAGAACCGACTGTTTGTGAAGGGCGAGAAGTGCGAGTTTCACCGCACGTCTTTGTCCTCCCTGCGGTTTATCATCTCCTCTAACTTCGTCGCCCCTGATCCAGCCAAGGTTGCGGCGGTGAGAGATTGGCCCCAACCAACAAGCCGTAGGAAGCTGCAACAGTTCCTCGGCTTCGCTAATTTCTATAGGAGGTTCATTAAGGGCTACAGTCAGGTAGTTAGCCCACTGACAGCCCTGACCTCTCCAAAAGTCCCCTTCACCTGGTCGGATCGGTGCGAAGCCGCGTTCAAGGAGTTGAAACGACGGTTCTCTACTGCGCCAGTTTTGGTGCAGCCCGACCCTAGCCGCCAGTTCATGGTTGAAGTGGACGCCTCTGACTCAGGGATAGGAGCCGTGCTGTCCCAGAGCGGAGAGACCGATAAGGTACTTCACCCGTGTGCCTACTTTTCACGCAGGTTGACCCTGGCTGAACGGAACTATGACGTCAGCAATCGAGAACTCCTTGCGGTGAAAGAGGGTCTTGAGGAGTGGAGACACCTGTTGGAGGGAGCGTCTGTGCCATTCACGGTTTTCACTGACCATCGGAACCTGGAGTATATCAGGACCGCCAAGCGGCTGAACCCCAGGCAAGCCCGCTGGTCACTGTTCTTCGGGCGTTTTGACTTCCGGATCACCTATCGCCCCGGGACCAAGAACCAGAGGTCGGATGCCTTGTCCTGGGTACACGAAGAGGAGGTCAAAACTGCACTGTCGGATCCACCGGAGCCCATCCTGCCTGAGTCCACTATCGTGGCCACCCTCACCTGGGACGTGGAGAAGACCGTCCGGGAGGCCCTGGCACGGAGCCCGGACCCAGGAACTGGTCCGAAGAACCGTCTGTACATCCCACCAGAGGCCAGAGCTGCAGTCTTGGACTTCTGTCACGGTTTCAAGCTCTCCTGTCATCCAGGGGTGCGAAGGACAGTGGCAGTTGTCCGGCAGCGCTTCTGGTGGGCGTCTATGGAGGCAGACGTCCGGGAATATATCCAGGCCTGCACCACCTGTGCCAGGGGCAAGGCAGTACACACAAAGGCCCAAGGACTCCTCCAGCCGCTGCCGGTGCCTCATCGCCCCTGGTCCCACATCGGCCTGGATTTCGTCACGGGCCTCCCGCCGTCCCAGGGCAACACCACCATCTTCACGATAGTGGACCGTTTCTCCAAGGCGGCCCACTTCGTGGCCCTCCCGAAGCTGCCAACAGCCCAGGAGACAGCAGACCTCCTGGTCCACCACGTTGTCCGTCTGCATGGGATACCCTCCGACATCGTCTCAGATCGTGGTCCCCAGTTCTCCTCACACGTCTGGAGGAGCTTCTGCAGGGAACTGGGGGCCACCGTGAGCCTCTCGTCCGGGTACCATCCACAGACGAACGGACAGGCAGAGCGGGTCAACCAGGAACTGGAACAGACCCTCCGCTGCGTCACATCCGCACACCCGACGGCCTGGAGTAACCATCTGGCCTGGATCGAGTATGCGCATAACAGCCAGGTGTCTTCGGCCACCGGCCTCTCCCCATTTGAGGTGTGTTTGGGGTATCAGCCCCCGTTGTTTCCCGTGGTGGAGGGAGAGGTCGGTGTGCCCTTGGTCCAGGCCCACCTGCGGAAGTGCCGTCGGGTGTGGCGCTCCGCCCGCTCTGACTTTTTGAAGGCCCGGACGAGGGCGAAGACCCATGCAGACCGCCGGCAATCCCCGGCCCCTGCTTACCAGCCCGGGCAGGAGGTGTGGCTTTCCACGAAGGACATCCCCCTCCAGGTGGACTCCCCGAAACTGCAGGACAGGTACATTGGCCCCTTCAAGATCCTCAAAGTCCTCAGTCCTGCCGCAGTGAAGCTCCAACTCCCGGCTTCACTGCGGATCCATCCGGTTTTCCACGTGTCACGTATCACACCTCACCCCTCTGTGCTCCCGGACCGGCGCCCCCTCCTGCTCGGATCATCGACGGGGGGCCGGCTTGGACGGTGTGCCGGCTCCTGGACGTCCGTCGGATGGGTCCGGGGTTCCAGTACTTGGTGGACTGGGAGGGGTATGGACCCGAAGAACGCTCCTGGGTGAAGAGGAGCTTCATCCTGGATCCGGCCCTCCTGGCCGACTTCTACCGCCGACACCCCGACAAACCTGGTCGGGCGCCAGGAGGCGCCTGTTGAGGGGGGGGTCCTGTTGTGTGGGCCGCCAGAAGAGGAGGTACTGCTGGCCCACCACCAGAGGGCGCCCTGCCTGAAGTGCGGGCTTCAGGCACGAGAGGGCGCTGCCGCCATGGACACAGCCGGGGGTGACAGCTGTCGCTCATTACCTCTTGACAGCTGTCACCCATCTACTCAACATCATCTCACTCCATAAAGACCAGACGTCATCTCCACCTCATTGCCGAGATATCATACTTCATTGGAGGTAATATCCTCAGCCATTTGTGTTTCTAATAAGTTGTATATTGTGAGTGTTTGCAGGAGTACCAGTTCCTCCGTCGGTGGAAGCTGTGAGAGCGCTGAAGGCACTCTTTTCCCCTGAGGAATCCACAGTACTCTGCAAGTTATTGAGTGAGAGGTGGAGGTGGCATTCCCACCGTTGTTGTTACTGGGTGTACACACACCCACACTTGACTGTCTTTGTTCTTCGCCAGCAGTACCAGATCCGACAGTCGGGGACGGTGATCACCTGGGAATTCGGGACTTGGCGGCTCCAGTATTCACCAGGTTCTGGGGCGGCGGAAATCGTGTGGTCCCGGCTCTTCTTAGGACAGACGTCTTCTATCCTCGAGCCTGCCCACACGTCACCTTTGTGTATTGACTGTTATGATATTCTGAGATTGTCTGTATGTTCGTTGTGCACATTCACAACATTAAATTGTTATTGACCGTTCATTTGCGCCCCCTGTTGTGGGTCCGTGTCACTACACTTTCCCAACAGTTTCTCAACATGATCAGACCTAGATGTTTCCCATTAATGTCCATATCCAATCAGAATTTTGCCACATTTCACAAAATGGGCAATTATTGTTTATTAAATATAATAACTGCATTAAAATTTAAAAACACTTCATCTGGGTATTGATTTTTAAAAACAGGTTAAAGTTCTCTTCACCACTTCGCTGTTACACCTAAACTCTCCCAACAAAGTGTCAAAAACTCAATTCAGGCAATTCAACTTTGTGCGCATGAAGGCGGGAGGTGGTGGTGGTGGGGGGTTCTGGGGGTTGAGGTAGACTTGGGATGTTTGAATAAGAAAAATATGTTTGATCATTTTCGGGGCTGATTAGAGAATTCTGCGATGTAAGACATTGGACTTACATCAGGTCCAGTCATCTCTGAAGTTAAAGTGCGAATGCTCGTGTTGGAAACAGTTTTATCTATTTGACACATTTTCCGCAATTTTTATTATTTTATTTTCAGTGTCCCTTTGTTCAACACATGAAATTTACTAAGATGTTGGCATGCAAAATGATAAGATCACATCCCTAAAAACTAATACAACCCCTGGCAAAAATTATGGAATCTCCGGCCTCGGAGGATGTTCATTCAGTTGTTTAATTTTGTAGAAAAAAAGCAGATCACAGACATGACACACAACTAAAGTAATTTCAAATGGCAACTTTCTGGCTTTAAGAAACACTATAAGAAATCAGGAAAAAAGATTGTGGCAGTCAGTAACGGTTACTTTTTTAGACCAAGCAGAGAAAAAAAATATGAAATCACTCAATTCTGAGGAATAAATTATGGAATCACCCTGTAAATTTTCATCCCCCAAACTAACACCTGCATCAAATCAGATCTGCTCATTGACATTGACCCTATGTGTCTTTTTGCAAGGAATGTTTTCACAGTTTTTGCTCTATGGCAAGATGCATTATAATCTTGAAAAATGATTTCATCATCCCCAAAAATCCTTTCAATTGTCCAAAATATCAACATAAACTTGTGCATTTATTGATGATGTAATGACAGCCATCTCCCCAGTGCCTTTACCTGACATGCAGCCCCATATCATCAATGACTGTGGAAATTTACATGTTCTCTTCAGGCAGTCATCTTTATAAATCTCATTGGAACGGCACCAAACAAAAGTTCCAGCATCATCACCTTGCCCAATGCAGATTCGAGATTCATCACTGAATATGACTTTCATCCAGTCATCCACAGTCCACGATTGCTTTTCCTTAGCCCATTGTAACCTTGTTTTTTTCTGTTTATGTGTTAATGATGGCTTTCATTTAGCTTTTCTGTATGTAAATCCCATTTCCTTTAGGCGGTTTCTTACAGTTCGGTCACAGACGTTGACTCCAGTTTCCTCCCATTCGTTCCTCATTTGTTTTGTTGTACATTTTTTGATTTTTGAGACATATTGCTTTAAGTTTTCTGTCTTGATGCTTTGATGTCTTCCTTGGTCTACCAGTATGTTTGCCTTTAACAACCTTCCCATGTTGTTTGTATTTGGTCCAGAGTTTAGACACAGCTGACTGTGAACAACCAACATCTTTTGCAACATTGTGTGATGATTTACCCTCTTTTAAGAGTTTGATAATCCTCTCCTTTGTTTCAATTGACATCTCTCGTGTTGGAGCCATGATTCATGTCAGTCCACTTGGTGAAACAGCTCTCCAAGGTGTGATCACTCCTTTTTAGATGCAGACTAACGAGCAGATCTGATATGATGCAGGTGTTAGTTTTGGGGATGAAAATTTACAGGGTGATTCCATAATTGATGCTGAAAAACTAATTCATGCATTTATTTCCTCTAGGCTGGACTATTGTAATTCATTATTATCAGGTTGTCCTAAAAGTTCCCTAAAAAGCCTTCAGTTAATTCAAAATGCTGCAGCTAGAGTACTGACAGGGACTAGAAGGAGAGAGCATATCTCACCCATATTGGCCTCTCTTCATTGGCTTCCTGTTAACTCTAGAATAGAATTTAAAATTCTTCTTCTTACTTATAAGGTTTTGAATAATCAGGTCCCATCTTATCTTAGGGACCTCGTAATACCATATCACCCCAATAGAGTGCTTCACTCTCAGACTGCAGGCTTACTTGTAGTTCCTAGGGTTTGTAAGAGTAGAATGGGAGGCAGAGCCTTCAGGTTTCAGGCTCCTCTCCTGTGGAACCAGCTCCCAATTCGGATCAGGGAGACAGACACCCTCTCTACTTTTAAGATTAGGCTTAAAACTTTCCTTTTTGCTAAAGCTTATAGTTAGGGCTGGATCAGGTGACCCTGAACCATCCCTTAGTTATGCTGCTATAGATGTAGACTGCTGGGGGGTTCCCATGATGCACTGTTTCTTTCTCTTTTGCTCTGTATGTACCACTCTGCATTTAATCATTAGTGATCGATCTCTGCTCCCCTCCACAGCATGTCTTTTTCCTGGTTCTCTCCCTCAGCCCCAACCAGTCCCAGCAGAAGACTGCCCCTCCCTGAGCCTGGATCTGCTGGAGGTTTCTTCCTGTTAAAAGGGAGTTTTTCCTTCCCACTGTAGCCAAGTGCTTGCTCACAGGGGGTCGTTTTGACCGTTGGGGTTTTCCATAATTATTGTATGGCCTTGCCTTACAATATAAAGCGCCTTGGGGCAACTGTTTGTTGTGATTTGGCGCTATATAAAAAAAAATTGATTGATTGATTGATTGATCAGATACAAATGAAGGGAGGAAGCACTGTGATATTTTTCCAGCTGAGTTATTGCAAAGTGAGCAATGTTTTTAGAAAAACTGAAAAAGAAATAAATGGTATCTTGAATCCCTTCTCAATCGATAAAGATCAGCAAGAAACACTTTCTTTTGGAATTGAAACATCCGAGGAGGTCAAGAAGGAGGCATTAAGGGCATCGAATGGTGAGAAAGATGCACGAGATAAATTTTTCTATTACAGTTTGAAAAACAATATAACACAGAACCAAAAGTGTAACATCGTGTTGTTTGTACTGCGTGCTATCAAGTGCAATGACTTTCACCTTGACTGTGTCATTTTATTAAATTAGATGTTTTTAAGCCGGTGTGGTGAGATCCAGGTGCTTGGTTAGAGAACAGGTTGTATCTTCATAAAGATATTCAATCCTCCTGAGATCCATCACTGGCTATTGCTATTATTAGATTTGGCATTAAATAAAAATATCTAATTTAAAAATCAGGGCTGCCTAATTAAAAGTCCAACTGAATCTAGTCCCACTTGAATAAAAGGATGACAGAGCTGCCAGCGTGGGTATTTTCTCTGAGCATTACTCAACCTATCTACCATACTTTCTGTAGTAAACAGTGGCTTGCAAAAGTATTGGGCAACTTGGTATTTCACGCGTTTTAATTTGTCTATGCTATTTCAAATACAAAATGTAGATTAGGCATCTCAATATAAAAATTGGTAAAATTATCTTCCTTAATCTCAAACTCAATGCAAATCTCTGTAACTTAATATAAATGAATATTAGAGAAGCTTGAATCTTCGACTGGACTGGGTTGCTTGACTTGAGGACGTTTCGCTTCAAATCGCAGAAGCTTCCTCAGCTAAAATTCTTGCTCTGGTAGTCTGATTCTGTCTTGACTCCTTTAAACAGAAGCCACAAACGCTGGAGTTTTAAACCTAACCAGACCCCTCCTACCAAGAGGCCGACTGCTATAGGCTGGTGACTAAACAATAGCTCTAATTAGCACCTATTGTGCTCTAGTTAGCACCCTCCTAATGACAGGGCAGCTGTCCCTCTCCTGATGGCTCCCTTGACGACTCTCCTGATGACGCGAATGACTCATTACCATGAACAAAAGACTGAAACTGCTTTGAGCTGAGTACCCCATTGTAAACAGGGGACAAAGCATGTTTCAGACCCCCTCCCCGGTTAAGGCTGGGTTTCAACTGTTTTACAAAGAATGCTTCCTTGACACCTCTCTCAAACCATTCTTCTCTCTGGCTAAGATTTTAACTTCCTTGTCCTCAAACGTGTGGTTAGTGTCTTTGAGGTGGAGGTGAACTGCACCTTTACATTCACACTCACACACTCAAGGTGCTGCCATGCAAGGCGCTCACACACCGGGAGCAACTTGGGGATTAAGGACCTTGCCCAAGGGCCCTTAGTGATTTTCCGGTCTGGCTGGGGTTTGAACTGAGTAGCCATTGATCTCAAGCCCAACGCTTAACCAATGACCATCACCTCCCTATATTCCTATATCTATCCATCCATCCATCCATCCATCACCCCACTTTCCTCTCTCTCATTATTCTCTCACTCTCTCTCTGTGTACTGTGTATCTCTTTTATCTCTAGTCATGTTTTACCACTGTGAGGTATATCATTCTATCTCTCAGTCACAATCAGAGCGAACATCTTATAATTAGTTTTCCTTTCTCATTTGACTGAGCTGAGGGAATTACTATCTTTGCAGGTCGTCCGTGATGAACGGCATCAGTCGTCCGCCCAGTTGCACCTTGAAGCGTCTGTGCGGTACAGACTGTATTCTGTGTGCTGTGTTCACCAGTGTGTCATTTTGGGAGAAAACCATTTAGACCTGGTGTCTGTGCACCAAA
Source organism: Thalassophryne amazonica (assembly GCF_902500255.1). NCBI lineage: Eukaryota > Metazoa > Chordata > Actinopteri > Batrachoidiformes > Batrachoididae > Thalassophryne > Thalassophryne amazonica. Next base: position 127,112,234 of record NC_047108.1, read on the forward strand.
GGAAATCTCACCTGATATGACCTGGAGACACACAGGGCACACAGACCTCAACAGACAGTTTAGACGTATCACGTAGGCGCTTCAGCCTGTCCGTCCCTTGAGAACAGACATCATGAAAAAATGGAAGTTGTTTCTCCACCTTGGGCTATTAAATCTCCTATTAAGATTCTCCAGACGGTCAATAACCACCATCTGAGCGATTTCACTCACACTTCACCTTGCACACTGTCTATTGATACTTTCTCTTTTTGATCTGCACAGGAAATGACACCCACGGCAGGAAAACACAAACCTCTCCACCAGACAGCTCTTTAAATGCGTAAAAATCCCACTGTGCTTCATTATAGTCAATAATTCACCAAATTTCAACATCCCACACAATATAAGCTTTAATGACACAGTTAAAACTCTTTAAAGAAAAAAAAAGGAGTCCGCCAGTAATTAGAGAATTTATGAGGAATGCACCTGCAGGAAAATGGACTACAAGAAGAAACTGTAGAAGTCACAGAGTTCACGATGTGAGATCTGATTTGTATCGAGTTAAATAACAGCTGTTATATGATGGTGACACTGCTGCTTGTCTCGCGCTCGTTTCCCGTTGGAGAAATTGAAAACCATAACAGGACTGTGTCTTCCACTTAAACCCCCCAATTTGCATATGCAAAATTTTGACCTTGCTCAAAATTGTGATGCAGTCATGCAAATGCACCACGGACACAGCATGCGCTTGTCTCTGTACCTTATGTTGCCTCTGAACTATGGTTTAATATGTGCATGCATGTCTCATGACAACACAGAAAGAAGTAACTGTCAATACTGAGAGAGAATAATTTGCAAGATTGATCTCATGTACAACCCCTGGCAAAAATGATGGAATCACCGGCCTCGGAGGATGTTCATTCAGTTGTTTAATTTTGTAGAAAAAAAGCAGATCACAGACATGACACAAAACTAAAGTCATTTCAAATGGCAACTTTCTGGCTTTAAGAAACACTATAAGAAATCAGGAAAAATAATTGTGGCAGTCAGTAACGGTTACTTTTTTAGAGCAAGCAGAGGAAAAAAATATGGAATCACTCAATTCTGAGGAAAAAATGATGGAATCATGAAAAACAAAAGAATGCTCCAACACATCACTAGTATTTTGTTGCACCACCTCTGGCTTTTCTAACAGCTTGCAGTCTCTGAGGCATGGACTTAATGAGTGACAAACAGTACTCTTCATCAATCTGGCTCAACTTTCTCTGATTGCTGTTGCCAGATCAGCTTTGCAGGTTGGAGCCTTGTCATGGACCATTTTCTTCAACTTCCACCAAAGATTTTCAATTGGATTAAGATCCGGACTATTTGCAGGCCATGACATTGACTCTATGTGTCTTTTTGCAAGGAATGTTTTCAGTTTTTGCTCTATGGCAATATGCATTATCATCTTGAAAAATGATTTCATCATCCCCAAACATCCTTTCAATTGATGGGATAAGAAAAGTGTCCAAAATATCAACGTAAACTTGTGCATTTATTGATGATGTAATGACAGCCATCTCCCCAGTGCCTTTACCTGACATGCAGCCCCATATCATCAATGACTGTGGAAATTTACATGTTCTCTTCAGGCAGTCATCTTTAGAAATCTCATTGGAACGGCACCAAACAAAAGTTCCAGCATCATCACCTTGCCCAATGCAGATTCCAGATTCATCACTGAATATGACTTTCATCCAGTCATCCACAGTCCACAATTGCTTTTCCTTAGCCCATTGTAACCTTGTTTTTTTCTGTTTAGGTGTTAATGATGGCTTTCGTTTAGCTTTTCTGTATGTAAATCCCATTTCCTTTAGGCGGTTTCTTACAGTTCGGTCACAGACGTTGACTCCAGTTTCCTCCCATTCGTTCCTCATTTGTTTTGTTGTGCATTTTCGATTTTTGAGACATATTGCTTTAACCCTTTACCTAGTGAGGCTATAAATGGACGATTGGTTATAATTTTTTATTATAGCAATAAAATTAAGAAATAATGTTCTATGTTTGTGTGCTTTGGTACCCTTTTCCAAGAGTACCTGAATTTCAATTATATTATGCCTAATTAACTATTTATACACATTATTTGTAAGTTTTAGCATTTAAAATGAGAAAAAACACAAAAACGAACTTGATTTTTTTTTCAGTTTTTAGTGAAAAATGATTGTTATGTAAAGTTTGGATTTCACATTTTTAACAGGACGCTGTAAGTGTTTACAATCAAAATAATTTTGTGTGTCTAGAACTCAGAAACAGTGCAGAAACAGTGCAAAAGTAAACATTTTACAAGGCGAAAATATGCAAAAAGTAACCAATTTTAAAATGCAGAACCAAATAATATGAATAACAACAAACAAAGTGCAAAACTATATATAAATATATCAGTTATTATCTGTATTATTAATACATAATTGTGTAATAAATAACTCATTTGATCACTCATTTTGTGCAAAATTATACAATATGAATAAAACAATAAAGTGTCAAACTATATACAAATATATGACCAAGAATCAAAATTAGATCTAAACTCCATCAGTCAGTGTGGTACTGTTTGTAACAGTTTCTGTCTGGCTGAAGACAGAGGCCAATTTTACAAAGTTTGCACATCCAGCAGGTTGACCTCTTGCAAACCTTGCAAGAACGCTGCCCCTTTGTGGATCGCTGGCAAGGTGGGTTTCTGCTTGTTGGCACTGGGCAGTGGCTTTTGGCTGATGGAGCCATCACACCCACACAAACACGCACACACACCTTCACAAATGACACTAACTGTTGGAGGAGGTGATGGTCTAGTGGTTAAGGTGTTGGGCTTGAGTCCAGAAGATCATGGGTTCAAATCCCCACCTGACTGGAAAATCACTAAGGGCCCTTGGGCAAGGCCTTTAATCTCTTATTGCTCCCGGTGTGTAGTGAGCACCTTGTATGGCAGCACCCTGACATCGGGGTGAATGTGAGGCATAATTGTAAAGTGCTTTGAGCGTCTGATACAGATGGAAAAGCGCTATATAAATGCAGTCCATTTACCATTCCATTTACCCTGCCTTTTCCTAAAAAATTACTACATTTATGTTTGCTGTCTGTCTCTGTACTTTTCTGTCATGTTTGCGCTCTTTTTCATACTTTTCCCTCGTTTCAAAAGTCACCAAACGCACTTTACCATAATATATGCAACATATAGCATACTGTTGGAAAGCATGGGTTCTTGGCTTGCTGTCAGTGTTGAAATTTTTCAGATTGAGGGCTTACATGAGAACTTACGGTAATTATAATCAGCGGCGCACGAGTGTGAAACTTCCGTGTTTTTCCTCTGCATTATGATGTCACAGGCTTACGTTTACCGTAATACACCATATATCATTGGAAAGCCCTTGGTGTTAGCTTAACAATGCACTTTGAATCATTCGGATTGGACAAACTATGGCGGAGTTACGGTAAAAGAAATACGCATATGGAAAATATGGCGTGGGCGCCATCGCCGTAGATAAAGGGTTAAGTTTTCTGTCTTGACACTTTGATGTCTTCCTTGGTCTACCAGTATGTTTGCCTTTAACAACCTTCCCATGTTGTTTGTATTTGGTCCAGAGTTTAGACACAGCTGACTGTGAACAACCAACATCTTTTGCAACATTGCGTGATGATTTACCCTCTTTTAAGAGTTTGATAATCCTCTCCTTTGTTTCAATTGACATCTCTCGTGTTGGAGCCATGATTCATGTCAGTCCACTTGGTGCAACAGCTCTCCAAGGTGTGTTCACTCCTTTTTAGATGCAGATTAACGAGCAGATCTGATATAATGCAGGTGTTAGTTTTGGGGATGAAAATTTACAGGGTGATTCCATAATTTATTCCTCAGAATTGAGTGATTCCATATTTTTTTTTCCCTCTGCTTGGTCTAAAAAAGTAACTGTTACTGACTGCCACAATTTTTTTTTCCTGATTTCTTATAGTGTTTCTTAAAGCCAGAAAGTTGCCATTTGAAATGACTTTAGTTTTGTGTCATGTCTGTGATCTGCTTTTTTTCTACAAAATTAAACAACTGAATGAACATCCTCCGAGGCCGGTGATTCCATAATTTTTGCCAGGGGTTGTACATGCATTATTAATTGTCCACTTTCACATGCACCACTATTCAAGCCAAACTGTTGGGAAAGTGTAGGTACACGGACCCACAACAGGGGGCGCAAATGAACGGACAATGGAGGAGGTCAAATAACAACACTTTACTGTTGTGAATGGGCACAACAAATACAACAGATTACAACAATAGACAAAAAGCCAAATCACAAAAGGTGTTGTGTGGGCAGGCTCGAAGATAGGAGATGTCTGTCCAAAGCAGAACCGGAACCACACGATTTCCTCCGCCACCAGACCCCGGGAATACTGGAGCCGCCAAGTCCCCTCCCAGTCCACCAAATACTGGAAGCCCCGGCCCATCCTACGGACATCCAAGAGCCGGCGTACAGTCCAAGCCGGCTCGCCATCGATGATCCGGGCAGGAGGCGGCGCCGGACCCGGAGTACAGATGAGGTGAGGTGTGATGCGGTTTGATTCGGGACACATGAAACACAGGATGGATCCGCAGTGAGGTCGGAAGCTGAAGCCTCACTGCGGCTGGACTGATGACCTTAAGGATCTTGAAAGGGCCGATGTAACGGTCCTGTAGCTTGGGGGAGTCCACTTTGAGGGGAATGTCCTTTGTGGATAACCACACCTCCTGCCCTGGCCGATACGCAGGGGCCGGGGGCCGCCGACGGTCTGCATGGGCTTTTGCCCTCGTCCGGGCCTTTAGCAAAGCAGAATGGGCAGCACGCCACACCCGACGGCATTTCCGTAGGTGGGCCTGGACCGAGGGCACACCGACCTCTCCCTCAACCACCGGAAACAACGGGGGCTGATACCCCAGACACACCTCAAAAGGGGAGAGGCCGGTGGCTGAAGACACCTGGCTGTTATGGGCATACTCGATCCAGGCCAAATGGGTACTCCAGGCCGCCGGGTGCGCGGCAGTCACGCAGCGCAAGGCCTGTTCCACCTCCTGGTTTACCCGTTCTGCTTGCCCGTTGGTCTGAGGGTGGTACCCGGACGAGAGACTCACCGTGGCCCCCAGTTCCCGGCAGAAGCTCCTCCAGACTTGCGAGGAGAACTGGGGACCTGCGATCGGAGACGATGTCTGTTGGAATCCCATGCAGCCGGACGACGTGGTGGACCAGGAGGTCCGCTGTCTCCTGGGCTGTTGGGAGCTTCGGGAGGGCCACGAAGTGGGCCGCCTTGGAGAATCGGTCCACTATTGTGAGGATGGTGGTGTTACCCTGGGACAGCGGGAGGCCCGTGACAAAATCCAGGCCGATGTGGGACCAGGGGCGATGAGGCACAGGCAGTGGCTGGAGTAGTCCTGATGCCCTGCGATGGTCAGCCTTGCCCCTGGTGCAGGTGGTGCAGGCCTGGATATAATCCCGGACATCGGCCTCTAGGGACGCCCACCAGAAGCGCTGCCGGACAACTGCCACGGTTCTTCGCACCCCTGGATGACAGGAGAGCTTGGAGCCGTGACAGAAGTCCAGGACTGCAGCCCTAGCTTTTGGTGGGACGTATAGTTTGTTCTTCGGCCCAGTTCCGGGGTCCGGGCTTCGTGCCAGGGCCTCCCGGACGGTTCTCTCTACGTCCCAGGTGAGGGTGGCCACGATAGTGGACTCCGGGATGATGGGTTCCGGTGGATCCGACAACTCCGCTTTGACTTCATCTTCATGTACCCGGGACAAGGCATCCGATCTCTGGTTTTTGGTCCCGGGACGGTAGGTGATCCGGAAGTCAAAACGGCCGAAGAACAGTGACCAGCGGGCTTGCCTGGGGTTTCAGCCGCTTGGCGGTCCTGATATACTCCAGGTTCCGGTGGTCAGTGAAAACCGTGAATGGCACGGACGTTCCCTCCAACAGATGTCTCCACTCTTCAAGAGCCTCTTTCACCGCAAGGAGTTCTCGATTGCCGACGTCATAGTTCCGTTCGGCCGGGGTCAACCTGCGGGAAAAAATAGGCACACGGGTGAAGGACCTTATCGGTCCTCCCGCTCTGGGAAAGCACAGCTCCTATCCCTGAGTCCGAGGCATCCACTTCAACCACTAACTGGCGACTAGGATCGGGCTGCACCAGAACGGGTGCAGACGAGAAGCGTCGTTTCAACTCCTTGAACGCGGCATTGCAACGATCTGACCAGGTGAAGGGGACTTTTGGTGAGGTCAGGGCTGTCAGGGGGCTAACTACCTGACTGTAGCCCTTAATGAACCTCCTGTAGAAATTTGCAATGCCGAGGAACTGTTGCAGCTTCCTACGGCTAGTGGGTTGGGGCCAGTCTCTCACCGCCGCAACCTTGGCCGGATCAGGAGCGACGGAGTTGGGGGAGATGATAAACCCCAGGAAGGACAAAGAAGTGCGGTGAAACTCGCACTTCTCGCCCTTCACAAACAGCTGGTTCTCCAACAACCGCTGCAGGACCTGACGTACATGCCGGACATGAGTCTCAGGATCCGGAGAAAAGATGAGTATATCGTCTAGATATACGAAGACGAATCGGTGCAGGAAATCCCGCAAGACATCATTAACCAATGCTTGGAACGTCGCGGGGGCGTTTGTGAGGCCGAACGGCATGACCAGGTGCTCAAAGTGACCTAAGGGGGTGTTAAATGCCGTCTTCCACTCGTCTCCCTTCCGGATCCGAACCAGGTGATACGCATTTCTAAGATCTAGCTTCGTGAATATTTGGGCTCCATGCAGGGGCGTGAACACTGAATCCAACAAGGGCAACGGGTATCGATTACGAACCGTGATTTCGTTCAGTCCCCTATAATCAATGCATGGACGAAGTCCGCCGTCTTTTTTACCCACAAAAAAGAAACCTGCACCCATCGGGGAGGTGGAATTCCGGATCAACCCGGCGGCTAAAGAGTCCCGGATGTAGGTCTCCATTGATTCACGCTCAGGTCGTGAGAGGTTGTACAGCCTGCTGGACGGAAACTCAACGCCTGGAACCAAATCAATGGCACAATCGTACAGACGGTGGGGGGGAAGGGTGAGCGCCAGATCCTTACTGAACACATCCACAAGGTCATGGTACTCCACCGGCACCGTCCCCAGATTGGGCGGGACTCTGACCTCCTCCTTAGCCTGGGAACCGGGAGGAACCGAGGAACCTAAACATACCCGATGGCAGGTCTCGCTCCACTGAACCACTACCCCGAACGGCCAATCGATCCGGGGATTGTGTTTTAACATCCAGGGGAACCCTAGAATCACGCGGGAGGTGGCAGGAGTCACAAAAAACTCGATCTCCTCCTGGTGATTTCCTGACACCACCAGAGTTACTGGTGGTGTCTTATGTGTGATTAGAGGGAGTAGGGAGCCATCTAGTGCCCGCACCTGCACAGGTGAGGTAAGCGCCACCAGAGGGAGCCCTACCTCCCTGGCCCATCTGCTGTCTAACAGATTCCCTTCAGAGCCTGTGTCCACCAGTGCTGGGGCCTTCAGGGTTAAATCCTCATAAAGGATTGTCACTGGGAGTCGTGTGGCAATATGGGTATGTCCCACGTGAATGTTTTGGCCCACCCCTAACCCAGTGTCTAGGGGCGGGCGTTGGTGTTTTAACCGCTCGGGGCAGTCCCTTACTTGATGCTCTATTGAGCCACAAACAAAGCACGCTCCGCAGGCCAGCCTCCTCTGTCTATCTGGTGCCCTAAATGTGGCCCTGCTCGTGTCCATAGCTTCGTCAACAGGGGGAGCTGTCACCACACGGAGCGTAGAGGCCGTGGAGCGTGGGGAGGGCGGAACTCGGTCGGAACCGGAAGGGAGAGGGACGGTGCGTGCCCGGCCACGCCCTTCGTCTCGTTCCCGACGGTGTTCTTCTAACCGATTGTCTAATCGTATAACGAGATCAATAAGCCCGTCTAAATCCCGCGGTTCGTCCTTGGCCACCAGGAGCTCCTTCAGGACCAACGACAGTCCGTTTACGAAGGCGGCGCGGAGGGCAGTGTTATTCCAGCCGGACCTCGCAGCCGAGATGCGGAAGTCGACTGCATAAGCAGCTGCGCTCCGGCGCCCCTGTCTCATTGACAGCAGCACGGCTGAAGCGGTCTCTCCTCTATTTGGGTGATTGAACACTGTTCTGAACTCCCTCACAAACCCATCATATGTCAGAAGGAGCCGTGAATTTTGCTCCCAGAGCGCTGTAGCCCAAGCGCGTGCCTTGCCGCGAAGCAGATTAATCACATAAGCTATCTTACTAGCATCAGTCGCGTACATGACAGGACGTTGTGCGAAGACGAGCGAACACTGCATAAGACTGCATGTCTCCACACAACCCCCGTACGGCTCTGGAGGGCTTATGTATGCTTCAGGGGAAGGTGGGAGGGGTCGTTGAACGACCTGTGGAACGTCACTGTTGCGCACAGGATCGACAGGAGGGGGAGCCGCAGCAGCGCCCTGAGGGCGCACCTCCACCTGCGCGGCGAGAGCCTCCACCCTGCGGTTAAGGAGGACGTTCTGCTCGGTCATCAGATCCAGCCGAGCCGTAAAAGCGGTGAGGATTCGCTGCAACTCACCGACCATTCCTCCTGCAGACGCCTGTGCGCCCTGCTCTTCCATTGGCCGTTCAACAGCCGGTTGACGCCCCTCGGGGTCCATGACGTTGGCCGAGATATCCTGTTGGGAAAGTGTAGGTACACGGACCCACAACAGGGGGCGCAAATGAACGGACAATGGAGGAAGTCAAATAACAACACTGTACTGTTGTGAAATGGGCACAACATACACAACAGATTACAACAATAGACAAAAAGCCAAATCACAAAAGGTGTCGTGTGGGCAGGCTCGAAGATAGGAGACACCTGTCCAAAGCAGAACCGGAACCACACGATTTCCTCCGCCACCAGACCCCGGGAATACTGGAGCCGCCAAGTCCCGAACTCCCAGGTGGCCACTGCCTCCGCGTGTTGGACCTGGTACTGCTGGAAGGAACAAAAAACAATTAAATGTGGGCGTGTTTGCACCCAGCAATCCGCACGGCAGGAAAACTACCTCCACCTCTCGTTGGAAAAGGAGTCAGCTAAACAACTCACAAAAGTCACAAACGATTACTGTCACACAGTCAGCTGAGTACGTTACCTTCCAGGTAGAACGATATCTCGGCAAAGAGGTGGAGACGTCGTCCTGCTGATGTACCCCTGCTGATTGGATGATTGGTAACAGCTGTTGCAGGTGATGCGTGACAGCTGTCACCCTGGCTGCTCCTGTGAGGCGGCTGCGCCCTCTGGTGCCTGGAGCCCGCACTCCAGACAGGGCGCCCTCTGGTGGTGGGCCAGCAGTACCTCCTCTTCTGGTGGCCCACACAACACAAACATAAAGTTGTAGCTCACCTGTGGCATGAACCTCAGGGTTAATTTCAGTCTCAGAGCAGGTGGAATGTTCCTGCAGAACACAGTATCCTGATGCACTTTATATGGAGCATAAAAAATTAAAATAACCCAGTACATCTTCCTCCTGTAATTCTCGAATAAGTCTCTCAAAGGCACCATACTGCAGAAAACTTTGAAAGTACAGGGTTGGGTTCATGTGCTCATCTTTCTCCTCTGTCCCAGGCACGTCTCCTGGTCCCTGAGAGGCAGCAAAGCTGCACCACACAAGACAAAGCGCTTTCTTCATATCCACTCCTGTATTGTGGTCAAATTAATGAAGACCTTTATTACAAAAATTAATAAGCTACTGAAATAAATCCACTGAACTGTAAAAAAAAAAAAAAAAAAAAAAAAAAAAAAAAAAAAACTCAGCAACACACATATAAGGTTCATGCAATGCAGACCATAGGCCACAAAATGTATGTCATTTCGGCTGCGTATTAATGGGATCAGAGCCGGTGTTGCTTCTCCTGTACTTGCAGTAGCATAAACTCAACATTGACTGAAGACTACGCCATGAGTCTGGAGCCATTTTTGATCTACTCCGTAAGACCTAAGGTGACAAAAATAACACTTAGAATCCAGTTCCCCTATACCATGACCTATGCAAAAATGTAACTTAACAATCTCAGAGTGACAGCTACAGCCAGATAGAGGTCAGTGAATCACAACATAGAGGTCAAAAAAAAAAAAAAAAAATGCTCAAATCATGTTGAAAGGTGTACCACAACTGATAATAAGGATTCCAAAAAGGTACCGTTTGGGCTATGTGTGACTGAAAAGTCTCAAGTTATGGGATAAAACAGCAAAAAATAGTGACAAAAGTTCAGTTTGTATAGGGGTGAAAATCTAAAAATGTAATGTTGAAAATGACAGTTCTCCAATTTTGGTAAAAGGTGACGCAAATTAATGGTTGAAGTAATTGGAATAAACAAACAAACAACAACAACAAAAGAAGATTCAACTGTCTTTAATGTTTGGTCTTCAAGTAATAAATCATTAATTTCTGACACACGACATGCTGTATGTTACAATGTAATGTGTAAACTATTCCCTTTAAAAAAAATGTATCAGATCAGCCAATAACTCGCATGACTTTTTACCAACACTGGAGCAAATGTGTATTGTTGTTTTTTAACCAATGTACAAACTGAAATCAGCTTTTGTCACCATTTTTTCCCATTTTTATTTCATAACTCTATAAAGTTTGGTTATAGGTAGTCCAAATTATATCTTTTTGGAATCTTTAACATCAGATAAATAATGTGATCTACATTTCAACATGACTGGAACAAGTTTACATTTTAACCATCGGCTGTCATTGATACAACTTTTTTGCAACCCCATAGTCATGAATCGTATTCCAATGACTTATTACTAGACAACAATGAAAATCAAATTTTGTTTATATTTGAACAAAAAAGTTCACCCATGACTAACTTTGAGGTTTTTATAATCAGTTGCATTTGGATGGGTTCATATTATAAAAAGGGTTCAAATGATATAAATTATAAATATTTATATAATATTATTCATATTATATAAATATATTATATCATACATTTTATAATCAGTTGCGGTTGGATGGAGTTTTTCCTTACCACTGTTGCTCTGGGGGTTGGTAAGGTTAGACCTTACCTGTGTGAAGCGCTTTGAGGCAACTCTGTTGTGATTTGGTGCTATATAAATGAAAATAAATTGAAAAATTTAAATTGAAATTCCCAAAATGTAGAACATAACATAAAAGGGAAAAAGCATGATGACTCAGCAATTCAATCTAATAATCACCACTGAAGTCAACACGAATGCTAAGAATTTATTGAAAGCCAGGAGTTCAACTATGTCCATATTCAAACAACTTTTGCATGAGAGTACAAGCATGGGTTCATGGGTGACCCTTTTTTAAAGATAGTCCAAACGTGAGTTCACTTTAGTTACTTATGCATAAAGGCTCATCTAAAGATTTCATATATATATATATATATATATATATATATATATATATATATATATATATATATATATATATATATATATATATTGATGATGACACAATAATCGATTCACTGACCCTCTAGTCTGGCCACAGCTGCCACTCTGAGATGGTTACTGTGTATTATTGTGTAGGTCATGATATAATGAGTTATTTTGTCAATTTAGGTGGCTCATGGACGAGACGTGATGTCATCCTCACTCCAGCACTGCGACACGTGAGAGATGTACTCATCTGCAGCACAACTTAATCCACAATTCAGTGAACCCTTGTCAGATGAAGCAGGCTTCACTGCAGGTCTTTAAGAGAGAGATAAATGAAAGCTGATTTCTTCTGGCCATTTGTGAGGGGGATTACTTTCTTCAGTACCTCTGGAGATGTGATTAAATTATACTTACTATAATTAGAAATGAACAATCTTGACTTTTTGCTTTTCTAGTGTTAATTAGAAAACCTGCAATTTTGGCACTCTCAATTATTTTTCAAATATGAAAAATACTGACTCTGTGACTGAGATCAATCTCTGTCTCTGGGTTTACCTTAAAATACTGCAGAATCACTCACATTGCAGAACACTGGAGTGAACCTACGCTGGGTAACGCAGCATCAAGCCTGCATTGAAGAAAAAATTGATTGTCCCACATTTTCCCTAATTGCAACAGCTGTGATGTCTTGTTTGTTGGGGGGTTGTTGCATCCAATTAGTTCCTTGACCAAATCCCTACAGTCCTCTTGCACTATGGCTCAAATTCAGCAAGCAAGCTGCTGCTGAATAATAATGTCTGCAACATTTATCCACAATGTGCAAGTCCAGTCTGGTGCAAACACCAACTCATTAGCTGCACCTGATCTGACATGTTGAGCATAATTTGACTTTTAATATTGGGTAATACCGAGGCACAAATTATTATTATTTTTTTATTACACACTTCACCTGACAGTGTCATCTAATCCTCCACTCCTTTTCATTCTGCAGCCATGCACTAAATAATTGTTCGATTATTCACTACAAGGAAAATGCGGATCCTGCAGAACACTGGGTTGCTAAAACGTGTCAAACAGATGGTGCAGGATGAGATATCTGTTTGTGGAAATGTCTCGTAGGACTTTCGTACTTGTGATTTAATATCTAATCGGCCAGGCGTTGTCTTTTGCAGCAAAGTTCAGCTGCTGAGCCAAAGTATCTTCCTGTGGTGCAACAAAGAAGATGAAAAGTGATTATGGGAGCAAGAGGTGGTGTTAGCATACGATGATGCATGGTCCAAACAAATCGACTTGTGGCTCTCAGACAGGAACGCGCTACTGTATGATCCTGATGTAATCAATCTCAGTATTCTCTTCCTACTCAGTAAAGCTGCCAAAAGAGAAAAAAAAAAAGATAAAGTGAATGCAAATGTGTTCATGCACGTACACACTGAAGTGTTGATGGCTTTTTCTCATATTTGTTGTGAAAGTGTTATCGTCTACTTTAAGACACAGCAACTCTTTTGGTATGATCACAACACTGATCCAACAAGAACCCTGTTATCAAAACAGTTATGAAAATTGTGAAATATACAGCAGGTGAAATACATACTGAACATGTCACCATTTTTTTTCAATCAGTCAATATATTTCTAAAGGTGCCATTGTCATGAAATTTTCATTAGATGTTGGCAACAACCCAAGTAATAAATACATGGAAAGAAACCAAAACAAAGTAAGTTTAGAAATTAAGTTATTGTGTAATAAAATGGAATGACAAAGGGATAAAGTATTGAACACGCATACTCAAATGTATTTAATGCTTCATACCAAAGCCTTTGTTAGAAATGAAGCTTCAAGATGCCTCCTGTTGGAGAAACTAGTCACATGAGTTGTTCAGGTGTGATTTTGGTTCATTCTTTCACACAAACAGTCTTCAAATGTTGAAGGTTATGTGGACCTCAGTTTCAAACTCTAATCTTTACTTATTTCCATTGATTTTCTTTTGGATTCACGTCAGCTGACTGGCTGGGCCATTCGTGCAGCTTTATTTTCATTCTCTGAAACCAGCTGAGAGTTTCCTTGGCTCTGTGTGTTTGGGATCACGGTCTTGCTAAAATGTCCACCCTTGTTTCATTTTCATCATTCTGGTAAGTTTTTTTGTCAAGAATGTCTCGGTACATTTTTTTTAATTCAATTATATGAAGTTTGTCAGTGCTGTATGCTGAAAAACAGCGCCAGGCATGGTGATTTTGGGGTGATGTGCAGTGCCATTTGACCTCCAAACATGGCGCGTATTATGTCATCCAAAGAGTTCAGTTTTGGTCTCATCTGACCAAACTCTATTCTCCCCGTATTTCACAGGCTTTTCAAAATTTTGTGCAGCATAGCAAACTTTAAATGAGCTTCAACATGCTTTTTCTTCAGCAGTGGAGTCTTGTGTGGTGAGCGTTCATACAGGCCATGGTGGTTGAGTGCATTACATAATGTTTTCTTTGAAACAATTGCACCTGCCAATTCTAGGTCTTTCTGAAACTTTCCACACTGCTCGTCAGCTCTTGGACACTCTTCTGATCATGGCTAATTTATGGTGAAATGATGTTCTTTCCCTTCTGGATTATGGCCACAACACTGCTCACTGGAAAATTCAGAATTTTAGAAATCCATCTGCAACCAGCGCAATCAGTATGTTTTACAACAATAAGGCTGTGAAGCTCTTGAGAGAGCTCTTTGCTTTTACCCATAATGAGATGTTTCTTGTGTAACACCTTGGTAATTAGACACCTTTTCATGGGACTGAACCAGCTGATATTAATTTGCACTAACAAGGGGCAGGAGTGCTTTTTAATTACTGATAGATTTCAGCTGGTGTCTTGGCTTTCCATGTCTTTTTTGCACCTCCCTTTCATCAGGTGTTCAATACTTTTTCCTTGTGTCACTTCACATTATTACACATAATTTATGGATATCAATGGTTTGATTTCTTTGTATGTCTGGGTTACGTGGGTTGTAACCAACATCTGGTGAAATTTTCATGTCAATAGCACCTTTAGGGCCCCTTCACACATAGTGTGAATATGTATAACTCAGGGCGACACCTGTCGGGGCAGCTCGTATAAGCAAACCATGAAATATTGCGCCGACAGGCAGGTGTGCATGATGCCGGTGCAACAGTTTGTGCACAGGAGAACACAGTGGTTACACATCACACAGCTGCTGTAAAAATAAAAAAAATTAAAATAACATGCCACCCACAGGATTCAAACCCACGCCAAAAAGCTCTGATTGCCAGTCAGAAAATTCACCACTGAGCTACAACTGCTGTCCTATAAAAACTGCAGGAAACTGCCTCATATCAGGAAGGACATGGACGTATTTAAAAGAAATAAAACCACACACCATATAAAAGCACCACATTTTATTGAGTCCCTCTTATAAAGTGGGCAATACAAATATGATCTGTGTCTTCCTTTGTAGATGACCCATGGTCACAGACATACAGTCATGAAATGACATGAATGAGAAACAGTGTGCTCTGATCATGTCCAGATCTGCTGGTCAGGTGCGTCCACTCGGCCGCGCGCGCTCTGCCCAACACGCATGTCTTGTGGACGGCACGCCACAAGGCTGACACCGCGTCATGTGGTACAGAGCTCATATGGGTGGTGTGACAGTCAGATCGCCCACTGCGTGTTCTGAACTGATGGTCCGTTTCAACCTGGGTGCAGCCTGTCAATGTGTGCGCCGTGCGTGCGCTCACTCTCTGCACCCTGTCGCCATAGCAATATATATTTTTATTTATGTCCACATAAGGACAGCAAGCAGATACACGCATGTCACAGTGGGCAGTTGTTAGCTGATGTCCGTCCAAACACAATACGTGTTGTCCAGCCGTGACGTCCAGATCCACAGCTCCCCACAGCTGCTTCTGTCGATGGCCACATGTCCTGTCAGTTCAGCACACACACCAACGTGTCAGTGTGTGTTTGCAAAGCCACACTTGTGGGGAACTTAGACAAATTTCACATCCAGCTTGACAGTGATTGTCTGCAGTCTGTTTTCGTGCTAATAGCGCGAATGGCCACACATTTTCTAAGTGCTAAACGAGCGGTGTTAGATGTTTGTGTGTGTTACCTGGAATTTGGCCGACATCTGCCACGAGAGGGTTCAATGGGCTCTGCTTCTGTCACTGCAGGGGGAGGGAGATCATCCTCAGCCTTTTCTTCTCCTTCCTTTCCCCCTCCTCAACATGTTGCTCCGTCTCCACCACAGGCCTCCCCTCTGCTTCTGAACCAGACCGCTTGGTTTCCTTCTTCTTGCCTAAGTCCTTGCCGCTGCCAATTTTCTTTTAGGAGGCATAATGGAGCTTCTCTGCAAAAATATCTGGAACTGGCCGCGAGTGAGAGGCCTGCATGCAGCGCGCTAGCGTTTTTATACTGACGGCTGCCTATCGGCCATTTGGAACGCAATTTTAACCGGGAGGTGGCGTTTAGAATGGTGTACTGTCCGCTAGTGCCGCCATTTTGTCTGCCTCTGTCGCTGGTTAAAACACCGTTGAGGACGCCGATGTGGGCTCTATCGCCGTTTTACACGCCGTTGGTTAGGGATACAATGCCGGCCGCCAATTACGGCAGTGTAAACTGCGGCACTACAGGAAGGGGCAGGATGAAACGGCGATGAAAAAGTATCAAACGCCATTGTTCGCGTTGTCTCCGTCGTCATGCGAATTTTCCGGGAGTGCTCCCGGAATTATTCGACATGTTGAATAATTTTTTCGACGATTCCCGGTAAAGCCGGAACTAAGCCATGCCCCCTAGTGCCAGCATTAACAATGGCACTTGATCCTTAAGACGGCCAAAAACTCTTCCGGGACGCTTCCGGGAGCGTCTATGTGTAAACGGGGCTTTAAGGCTATGAAATTGGGCTATTAGCAAAAAAAAAAAGTAGAAAAGGGGGTGTTCACAATAATAGTAGCATCTGCTGTTGATGCTACAAACTCAAAACTATTATGTTCAAACTGCTTTTTTAGCAATCCTGTGAATCACTAAACTAGTATTTAGTTGTATAACCACAGTTTTTCATGATTTCTTCACATCTGCGAGGCATTAATTTTGTTGGTTTGGAACCAAGATTTTGCCCATTTACTAGTGTGCTTGGGGTCATTGTCTTGTTGAAACACCCATTTCAAGGGCATGTCCTCTTCAGCATGAGGCAACATGACCTCTTCAAGTATTTTGACATATCCAAACTGATCCATGATACCTGTATGCGATATATAGGCCCAACACCATAGTAGGAGAAACATGCCCATATTATGATGCTTGCACCACCATGCTTCACTGTCTTCACTGTGAACTGTGGCTTGAATTCAGAGTTTGGGGGTCGTCTCACAAACTGTCTGCGGCCCTTGGACCCAAAAAGAACTATTTTACTCTCATCAGTCCACAAAATATTCCTCCATTTCTCTTTAGGCCAGTTGATGTGTTCTTTGGCAAATTGTAACCTCTTCTGCACATGTCTTTTATTTAACAGAGGGACTTTGTGGGGGATTCTTGCAAATAAATGAGCACTTACAGGTAACTCCAGACTGTCTTTGATCATCCTGGAGCTGATCAATGGGTGAGACTTTGCCATTCTGGTTATTCTTCTATCCATTTTGTTGGCTGTTTTCCGTTTTCTTCCATGCGTCTGTTTTTTTTTTTTTTGTCCATTTTAAAGCATTGGAGATCATTGTAGATGAACAGCCTATAATTTTTTGCACCTGCGTATAAGTTTTCCCCTCTCCAATCAACTTTTTAATCAAACTACGCTGTTCTTCTGAACAATGTCTTGAACGTCCCATTTTCCTCAGGCTTTCAAAGAGAAAAGCATGTTCAACAGGTGCTGGCTTCATCCTTAAATAGGGGACACCTGATTCACACCTGTTTGTTCCACAAAATTGACAAACTCACTGACTGAATGCTACACTACTATTATTGTGAACACCCCCTTTTCTACTTTTTTTTACTAATAGCCCAATTTCATAGCCTTAAGAGTGTGCATATCATGAATGCTTGGTCTTGTTGGATTTGTGAGAATCTACTGAATCTACTGGTACCTTGTTTCCCATGTAACAATAAGAAATATACTCAAAACCTGGATTAATCCTTTTAGTCACATAGCACTACTATTATTCTGAACACTACTGTGTGTGTATATATATGTGTGTGTGTGTGTGTGTGTGTGTGTGTGTGTGAGAGAGAGAGAAAGAGAAAGCGAAAGAGAAGCAAAAGAAAGAAACAAATAGCAAGGAATCAAAGAAAGAAAATGCAAGAAGTAAATGTGGAAAAAGGGTGACACGGAAAGAAAAAGGGAGGAAAGAAAGGAGAAAGAATTTCCAAGTTAAGTTGGATTTCAGACTTTTTTTGAAGCTGTAACATTCATTAAGTTTGCCTTTGGTACTAATACATCCAATAATCTCTTAGCTGTTCATGAAAAACGTCTTATTACAGTATGAATATTCTTCATATCTCCACCCATTTGAATCTTATTACAGTTTATATGTTTCTTGATACGGTTTCGGTCCAGCAGTGTTGATTTGTGTGAGCAAAATTGACCTCAACAACAGCCTGTCCAACTTCACGCCTCACCTTTGGCTGTTACAGCACCTGCTGGTTGGCCACATGCCTAATTTTTTGATTTTTTTGCTTTTCTGACATTTCAGCGGCGGTGACTGATGCCCGTTGGTATCGTGTTGGTGCCAAGCTGCTGGCAGTGCTCACACATTTACACCATTAGGCTGTCTGTGCCTGCATAGCTGGTTTCAGAGGTTTTTCTTCCTCACAGGCTTAACGTGGAAACACGTTTGTGATAAAGCGGCACTGTGTTCTGCTGCTAATGTTCTAGAAACTGTAATCACCTTTGATGCATTTCTGGGGAAATGTAGGTCAAGACTTTTGTATATCGGATTGCTGAGCTGATGTGACACAACATTTATGGCTTATTAACTCTTAAAGGATGATCGAGCATTGTGGGAATTGCTCCTGTGCAGCTTAGCCTTTTGAAAACATCATCATCTGTGAAATGTGATATTCTATTGTTTGGCAAAGTCATGATTTCAATATGCAAACATAAAACAAACAAACAAACACGGAACAGTTACATGTCAGTAATCAGGTCACCAGGTGTCTCAAAACAGACAGAAATGTAGGTCAACAATAAAAATGAAACCTAAACCCACAAATACCCCCTCCCCATACTTGAATTGTTGGTTTTGGAGCAGCCTTGTGCTGAACCAAGCACAAGGACAAACAGGAGTCCAACTGAGCTACTAAAATTCTTAACATGTTCCAGACCAGACCAAGCTCAACTGATCTTTCCGATATGTGCCAATCCGTGGTGACAGGTGGCCAGGTGGCTTGATGCCACTTGGCGTCTAGTTTTTATGCTGAGTTTGGGAAGAAATATGCCAAGATATCACGAGTTGAGGAAGGAGCACCAAGTTAGCCCAGAGTTACACTGAGTTGACCTGGGTCTTTCCTGGTCCATTCTCAGCGAAGGTGGCTGGGAATCCATCAAGCTCCAGAAAAGTGGTGTGCCTGCTCAGGAGGACTCTCTGCCTCATCCTGCCAGGAGAAAACTGGTTGGTGAAATTACTCAATGTGCACAGAGTTGTAACTTGGCCCATTACAGCACAAAACCTGATGAGGTGCCTGCAGTAGAGTGGTGTCCCATCCAGGGTGTACCCTGCCTTGCGCCCTGTGACTGCTAGGACAGAGTCTCTCTATGCAACCACTACGGACAGTGTGTAGTGCCCTGCAAATGTAGAAAGGCCTCGCCTCCCCTTGTGTCACAGCAAGCACATGGCTGTGTGGTGCAAAGACAATAAGCTGGCACTCAACACCCAGAAGACCAAGGAGATCATTGAGGACGAGCCCAAAGCAAGACACACACCCCCATTCACATCAACAGAGATGCAGAGGAGTGCGGCCAAGCTTCAGGTTCTTTGGGGTCCACATCACAGATCTCTCTTGGTCTCTCAACTCCTCCACCCTGGTCAAAAAGGTGCATCAGCGCCTACACTCTCTATGGACTCTCAAGAAAGCCTGTCCGTGTCCTAGGATCCTGAAGGACTTCTACCTCTGCACCATTGAAAGTAACTTCACTAACTGCATTTCTGTGTGGTACAGCAACTGCACTGCTGCCGACCACAAAGCATTTACAAAGGGTTGTGAAATCTGCCCAAAGGACCACTGGCTCCCAACTCCCCTCCAACCATGACACTGTAACATAAACGCTGTCTGAACAAAACCAGATCCATTGTTAAGGATGCCACTCAATCTAACATGGCCATTTACAGGTACCTGCACAGCCACACAAGCAGGCTGAGGAACAGCTACTTCTATCTCATATTGTTTTCACTCGGGGTTACCACAGCAGATCCAAGGTGGACCTGCATGTTGATTTTGGCACAAGTTTTATGCCAGATGCCCTTACTGACACAACTCCACATGGGGAAATGTGGCTTGGGTGGGGTTTGAACCGGGAACCTTCCGCACTGAAACCAAGCGCATTAACCACTTGGCAGTTGTGCCATCATAAAATACTGTATGTAATAGAGAAATAAATTGTGAAATGTTTGTGCAACTTGGGACTGTTATGACCATTTTGAATTTACATATAAATAAATTGACAAATTTTATGATGTAAGCTGACAATGAGCTTCCCCACTTTGGCAGACGAGCAGCCGCCACTGCAGTGGTCTGCTCACACATGGATTTGAATTTTCAACACAATTTTTTATGACAACACTTATTTAGTGTAAAATTATTGAAATTTGATTAGGTTTCATTTAATATGTGAAGTTATTGATAAAATATACTGTGTATTCATTTTTTATATATATAGTTAAGGTGTTACTATATGGTTCAATTTGATATTCAGATTTGCTTTAGGAATTAAAAACACCATTATTTAATGAAATCAGCCAAATTCCTTTTGTTTGTAATTTTTTTAAAGTATAACTTGAAGTACCCACCACTGTTTTAAAAGTATTAGTTTAGCACCAGTATTGGAAAAAAACCAAGGAGCTGGCGATGGACTTAAGGAGAAGACCCCCCATTTACATCAAGTTCTCTGCTGTGGAGATTGTACAACAATCAAAATCCCTGGGGGGTCATGTCTCCGGCAACCTGACCTGGACTCTGCACATATCCTCTCTGGTTAAAAAGGCCAACCAGTGGCTGCGCTTTCTCCATAGGTTAAAGAGTGCCCATCTGAGCCCAGCTGTCTTCACCTCCTTCTATAGAGGAACAATAGAGAGTGTACTAACCAGTATTATTTCTCTGTGGCATGAAAGTAGCAGCCTTGCAGACAGGAAGGCACTGAGGAGGGTTGTGAGGACAGCAGAGAAGATTAAGGCCAGGCTGCCAACCATTGCTGAACTGGCAGAACAGCGCTGCTTGTCCAGTCAACAATCTGAGACACTTCACATCCCATTAACAAACTGTTTTCCCTCCTGCCTTCAGGTAGACAGTACCTTAGCCTGAGGTGCAAAATGCACAGATTCAGGGACAGCTTTTACCCAACCACCATAAGACAGTTAAATACAAATCGATAGAAAGAACTGTGCAATATAGGATGTAGGCTATAGAATACACTGTAGCATTTGGTAGCATCTTCATATGTGCAATATCCTGGGTCCTTTATTTATTTATTGTATTTTGTGTATATACAGATACAGAGACAGTTACTGATAGTTTATATTTTTTTCTAACTCAATTTATCACTGTCACACACCTTGGACTTTTATTCTGTGCTTTTATGCTGTTTTTATTTAATTTAATTATTTATTTATTTAATGTTTTGTTCTGTGATAGCATCTGTGATGTTTTATATATTATTGCCTTCTGCAGAATTTTGCTTTGGGCTTCAGAGAGGTTTGCACCAGCTCTGGCCACTGTGATGGTCTAAGGGTTAAGAAAATACGCTGCTATCTTCTATCAGACAGTAACAATGTGAAGACGATCAATGACATTGTTTTTGAGACATATTTGTCTTTTTCCATTGCCCTTTGAGTGGTATTTTGTTAAACCCTTCCTTCCACATCAAAAGACCATCGTAGGAAAAGAGGCATAACTTTTTTGTATTGTTTGGTGTCACTAATGTCAGGGTTTGTGTTGTGTTTGATGACCTGCAGTGCAGTAAACTCAACTCTTTATCCTCTCTTTATGCCACATGCACACGCAGCTCCTTCAGATCCAAAGAATATTAAATCTGCCAGCGTCCTGATACTGCTGCATTTTTCATCTGTATTTTATGCAAAGAGATGTGAGGTCTTAGAAGTCAGCTGGCATTAATTCCTCTGAGGCAGAGGATTCAACCTTTCCCTGGAAAGAGGCTTATAAAAAAGTTCTCTTCCTTACAAATGGTGCTATTTTTCCTTTCTCATGTATTTCTTTCTTACTTTTCATACTGGCCAGGGAACAAGAGATGATTTAATTTAACGATTGTTTGTCCTGTTAACGTCCAGTAATTAATTAAATAAAATATCAGGCACAGATTTATTTTTCAGCGCGCACATCCATATGCAGCGGTGCCATTGTTCTCCCATTGTAATAGGCTGTCAGAGGCGTACATGAATACATAATGCTTCAAAAACAAAGAATAACTTGAGATCATTAATGCTGCTTTGTATGAAAAATAACATCAAATTTAATGTATTTTTCTCCCTAAGCTACCATGATAGCAACTTGGAGAAATCATTCAGCACAGTGTTTCCTGCATACAATGAGCAAACAAACATAAATTAATGAAATTACACTCAACCTGCTGTACAAGGCTTTTTACTTTAAAGGGGCTATATTCTGGCAAAACATGTCTTGAGCTTTTACAGTTCAGTGTGGTTGGTGTGTCATGTTAAACATCTCCAAAGTCCAACAGTTTCATGCTTTGGCGTTGAGAAACTATGATACCATTAGCAGAATTGAGGCACAATATCTCATACAAGTCCACATTCAAATGCCTGCTTTTACTGCCAGGGCCATATTTTTTTCTTGCACAGCAAATAAGATCATGATAAGTGTGAGGTGATTGTCTTGTGGTTAAGTGGTGGGCTTAAGACCAGAGGATGCTTGGTTCAAAATCACTAAGGCCCCTTTCACAAGGTCCTTAATCCCCAAGTTTCTCCTGATGTGCAGTAGAGTGTGCAGCACCTTTACATTGGTAAATGAATGGGTGAATGTGCTGCAACAATGTAAAGGGCTTTGAGCTTCTGAGTCAAATGGAAAAGTCCTATACAAATGCAGCCCATTTACCATTTAGATAAATAAGAGACGCAGAAGCTTTTTAACGCATTGACATTCAACACCAACAACTCAAAAGCATGTGTCACCTCTGCCATGTGACAGGCTTGAACCGTGACAAAATAA
>NC_047108.1:127135156-127183132 GCF_902500255.1 Thalassophryne amazonica
CAGTAATCAATTTCAAGGCTCTCAATCGACGAACAATAGCCAATAGAGCGAGTTTGATAAATCCCCAAGGAGCACTGAAAACTCTCCAAATTAAGAAATATAAATCATGCATTGATCTGGCAAATGGATTCTTTTCCCTGCGATTAGCAAAACAGTCACAAGGGAAAACCGCATTCACACATAAGGTGAAAAGCTATGTGTGGCAACGACTACCGCAGGGATACAGAAATTCACCAAATGTGTTCCAAGCAGCAGTAATGGAAATATTGAAAGATCTGGGAGTAACAGTCTACATCGATGATGTGTTTATCGCAGATGATGATGAAAATGAACACCTAATGCGGCTGCAAAAGGTGATACAGAAGCTCACAGAAGCTGGATTAAAACTCAACCTGAAGAAATGTCAATTTGGACAATTCAAGGTTAACTATTTGGGATTCCAGGTATCATCAGACTTGGGACTCTCAGAAGGATACCGAGAAAAATTGAGTCAGATTAAACCACCTCAATCTGAGAATGACCTACAGAAAATATTGGGACTGTGTAACTATGTGAGAGATCACGTTCCACATTATCAGAAATACGCAAAGCCCCTTTATGCTCGTCTCAAGAAGAAACCTGATGGACAAGAGCAAAAGCAATGGATTTGGACAGCTACAGATCAGGATTGCTTGGAAAAGCTAAAGAAAGCCATTCAAGACGCAGTTAGGCTGGAGCCGCGTAGTCTGACTACTCGTCTGCTAGCCGAAATAAGCTGTGAAGAAGAGGATTCGGTGGTAAAAGTAAGCAATGAAGGAGGGGGTATGGTAACATTGTGGAGCTATACTCTGTCTTCTATTGAAAGAAAATATCCACCAGAAGAAAAAGAACTAGCAGTCCTGGCTAGATATTGGAGTGCATTGAAAGAACTTGCACAAGGACAGGGGATAAAAGTCATCACTCAAAGCCAAGTCCACCGGTTCCTAAGAAAAGGAACAACTGAGAGTACTAAAGCCACAAATGCCAGATGGGGAAGGTGGGAGGACATCCTGCTAGACCCTGAGCTGGAAATCGGGCCAAACCAGTCGGCGACAAAAAAGTTACCGAAGGAGACGCAACTCCCTGTGGAGCCATACGACTGGACTATGTACACTGATGGATCAAAGAAAGGTACAGACAATGTAGCTCATTGGGGCTATATTCTGAAGTATCAAGATAAGGAGAAATATCGTCAAAAAGGTCAAACACCAGGGAGTGCTCAAGCGGGAGAAGTTACAGCAATACTGGAAGGACTCTTGGAGTTAAACAAGAGGAAAGTAAAAAAGGCTAAAGTGGTTACAGACAGTCATTACTGCGCACAAGCCCTGAAAGAGGACTTATCCATTTGGGAAGAAAATGGATTCGAGGGAGCTAAGGGGAAGCCTGTAGCTCATATGGATTTGTGGAGGAAAATAGCCGAGTTGAGGCTAACAATGGACTTAGATGTTGTACATCAGAAAGCCCATGTAAAAGAAGGAGCACATTGGAGCGGGAACGAAGAAGTGGACCGCTATGTGCAGCTGAGAAAAGTCGTCGTTGTCGGGATCGAGAAGTGGGAACAGACACCCAAGGGAAGGGTAGTTCCAAAAGAGTCCATGAAAGAAGTGGTGCTGGCCGTACATGAAGCGCTTGGTCATGCAGGCACCATTCCCACACGGAAGGAGCAGGAGAAGCTGCAACTTTGGATTCCGAGAAACCAAGTCTACCGAGTTCTCAAAGACTGTGAAGTATGTGGTCGATACAATGCAGGACGACGAGGACAAAGGGTGGATGGTTTCACCATAAAGAGTACTGTTCCATGGGGATCAGTATGCATGGATGTTGCCGGGCCCATGGGGGTGACCGGTAAGAAAGGAGAAAAGTATCTGTTGGTGCTTGTGGACTCTATGTCAGGCTATGTGATTGTTAAGCCTGTGAGAAAAGCCAACGGCAGCAGTGTGATCAGCATGTTGGATCAAGTGTGTTCAAATCTGGGGATACCTAAGGAGCTGAGGACGGACAATGGAACACATTTTCGTAACGCTCAGGTCGACCAGTGGTGCCAGAAAAATGGAGTAATGAGAATTTACTCGCCCCCATACACTCCACAAGCAAATGGAGTTGTAGAAAGGGCTATTGGACTGGTGAAAAACTGGATCGGAAAAAATGCTAACACGAAGGAATGGAGTACTAAGGCCCTGGAAATTGTACAGGCCCTGAATGACCGCCAACGTGCCGGCAGGCCCACCCCTTCGCAAGAACTGAACCAACGCCCATTTTCGACACCGGAAGTGGGGAGGAGTCAGATTGAAAGGGACAGAGAACCAGAACCAAAGATCCCATTCAAGGTTGGACAGAAGGTGTGGGTGAGAGCACGAGATCACCCAACCAACACTGCTGTTAAACCTAAGTATGAGACCACAGATACGATAGTGAAGATACTGGATAGTAACACAGTAGAGTTGAAGAGGAAAGGAATCCAAGGAGTGGCGCAGCTGAAGCCAACTCCTAACTAGACGAAACCAGGAGCTAAATATGGCCACAAACACCCAGGAACTTCCACCCTTCGTCAGAATGGCCACTGTCAATGGGGTGGTTGCCTTAAGAAGAACAAGAGAAGGTCTCTGGGCAGGCAGAGCCCTGAGGATACTATCTCATGCAAAGAAAGGATTTTTATCTAATGAAAAGGAGTTATTACAATGGAAAAAAGTTGAGAATCACTGTGTGATTTGTCATGGAGACGTACCACTGACGGTCCAATGGTCGGGACCTGGACTTAGAAAACCCCCAATTCCAAATGGGGCAAAATATGAATTCAAGCAAATACTTCACAAGCCGGTGAAGGTTTTGGATGCACTGGTATGTGGGTTATGCCGACTAACCCACTTGCCAAGAATGGTCTTTTACACCCAGTGGGACTTACGTGGAGACACTGTGGATATGCAGGTGTGTTCATGCTATTGGAATGGACGTGAGATCGAGTATTGCCTGGTGTGTAAAGCAAGAACTCATATGGGAAGACTACTGCATGTGGTAAAAGCAGAAGGATGGCAAGTGAGAAGGTTTTTAGACTCTCTGAGGACCTGTCACACCGATGAAACCTGCTGGGCTAATCCTGCAGCAACAACTGCGCCTGATCAAGCTGAGGGGAATCAAGGCGGCGGTGACGTGAGTCCAACGGCCCCAAGTGTCTATCTGATGTTGGACACAACTGGAGCAGGAGGATTGGAAACTAGCGTCTAAAGGATATTTTGTCTCACACTATGAATATAGAAGAGATGCCGTATTCACAGACACAACAGGACAAAGGATACTATCTGACCGAGTGCTGAGCGATGGAAGTCTGCGATTTTGGTATATATACGGACGCCGAAAGATGTCCCACTCGATTCCAAGTTGTCCAGATACATACCCATGGATATTTAATGTGGTTTACCTACAAATCAACGGCCTAAGATTCACAGTGAGATGGGGGATTAATTACGTGGAGCCACTCCAAGGGGTCTACGTTGAAATATACCTTAACCAGTACTTGATCTGGACAACAAGCCCCAGCATGAAACGTCAATTGGACAGACGACAGCAAGACCCCAGATATCCCGTATTAGATAACCAGACATTAAATTTGAGAATTGTTGAAAAAGATCTGGACTGTGAGGGCTTTATGCCCCCAACTGTACCAGTGGTTTTTGAAAACCAACGCTTCATTTTCCTCTATAAAAGAGGGATCTGGAACTGTAATCAGGCAATGAAGATTCAGCTTCAAATTGAGCCTACGGATCAAGAGGACAAGCCTACAGTTCCCCTTTATGTGGCCCTAACCCAATCCAGATATTCTGGATATAATTTTTGGCAATCTTGGCAAGATCTATGGAGCTATGTGCCCCCAAACCGAACACAGAGAGTCCCTGAGGGACCCCTCCCTAAACCTGACAGAGTGATTGTTACGATGTGGAAATGGGCGTGGAGAGGAATGGATTCAGAACTTGAACACCCATCGCCCATCTACACTCATATTATTAAGAGACAACAACTGGATCCTATGGTGGTGTATCTTGGCAAGAAAAGAGGAAGACTGAAGGCATAGTAACGATTCACTCTGAATCATGATGCAAACTTTCAAACTGGATGAAAATAATGTAAATAGTCTACGTTCTGGGCCGAGAGGACCTACACCATATTTGGAAATACCCTACAAGAAAATATGTTTGAACTGGCCGCAAAAGGATTACAAAGAAAAAGGATGGTTGCTAGGAACAGGAGGATATTTTGTAGATAATGACTCATATACAAGAACTGCTGATCTTACAGCACCTGGAATATATACTCCTCTAGAACCAATCGTGGAAAAAGTTGGACAACACTGGAATTGCCCCGGGGTCGGATGGAAGTTTTACCCAATTCCCCGGTGTCCAAACATATACCCCTGCATCTTGAACGTGGTGTATATACAGAAAAGGGGCTACAGATTTAAAATAAGATGGGGACCTAATTATGTCGATCCATTACAAGGAATGTATGTGGATATTTGGCTCGGATCTTTCCAGATTTGGACCAGTAGTCCCTACATGTTTAAAAGACTTCAGAAAAAAGAAGCACAATCAGCTTTTTATTTGATTGAAAATCAAACTTTGCCAATATGTACGACAGTACAGTACGTTGACATCGAAAAAGGTGGAGGTATTCCGCCTATTAGAAGTGGATGGCGAACCAGAGCACTAGTGGGGCTTTGGCAACCCCCAAAGGCTGTACTGATACGACTTGGCATAAAGTCGGGAAGAGGATTATTTCGAAGATCAACTCCTCTGTACTCTGTGATAGCGCAGTATCTCTACAATGGAGCGGCATATTGGAATGCCTATGAGGACATCTTGCACCTACGTAGAGAATTGAATCCTGCATCTTCACAATGTTTCTTCACACCCCAGGGACCACCGCCTGAAATGAAGGAAGTGACAGTTGTCACTTGGCAATGGGCGTGGCGAGGACTGGATATTAGACTCCCGTGGCCATCTCCCTTGTTAAACACTCTTCTTCAGCAACGAGCATCAAGTGTCCCTGGTGAGAGCACGAGACAAACAACAACACCTAAGATCATCTATCTCCGAGATGGGAGAACCACAGGAAGACAACGTGATCACCACACAACCCCGAAGGATCAACGACAGACCAAGAGAAAGAGAATATGGCATAGAAATGCCACTGCTGCAACAACCTCGAGGGCAGGAGCCGCTGCCACCAGTACCAAGTGAATTCTACTACGAAAATGTTGGAATAGGGCAGCAGCAACAGCAGCAACAAAGCTGGCCGTGGAAGAAAAAGTGCCTCCAATGTTGGAGTTGGATGGCCCGACTTACAGCATTATTAGTCGGCATTGCTGTACTTCTAGCCATCCTGTACCATTATGGTAGTACGCCCTGGACCTTAACCCATATCAGGGTCCAGTACTAAAACTTTTCAACAGACATGTTGGGGAGTTGAATCAAGAAACACCTACATGATATGGGACCAGAATTCTACAGAGCAATGGGCAAAGATGAAGAACCTAACTCAGCACATGCAGAAGAACAAGTGGCTGCAATACTTGAACAACAGTGGAGAATTTCCAACCGTCACTACCAATCACAATCTGACTACCGGAGCAGAAATCCTTCAAGACCTACAAGTGAGGGATAAAGAGATCATCGTGGCAACCATCTTACGGTTAAAACAAAAAGAGCGAAGAGAAGTAGGCTGCACTTGGATAAGACCTGAACCTGGTGAGCCAGCCTGGTATTGCTCATGGGGATGCAGAGTACTACTGGGCTATCGAGCAGGATATTGGGAAAAAGAAGCTGTTTTTCCAGCATTACCAAGACATGATGTTTGCAGAATGATAATGCCTACCTGGAAACATTGGGGAAATTACAACCTCACCTGTGACAACACCCGCAGCAGAGTGCCGAAAGTGGATACTATATCTACAATAATCCCTCCGTTGAACAACTTTACCGACATAGAAGCAGGAATATTATACTCCAAACCTACCGTCATCTCACCAGAAGGATCGGTGGGATCCACAAAGATATCACCAACCCAGAGAGGAACTAAATTACTCCCTGCATCGCCAACACAAGATACACAGCGAGTATTAGAACCAAAAGTTAAAAGTATTGATAATGAGATTAGAAAGAGAGCTAAGGAGCTTAATGATTATTGTGTAAAAGAAAAAATAGCAAAATTAGATAGATGTTATTGGAATCGACCTATTGGATGTAAATCTCAAAATTACATGGTGCTTACACCAGTTACTGATTTGATAGACAGGATTGTTTGGAGACAAATACAAGAAGCAAAACATGATGAATGGCTTAACGACACCTTTCCGTGGGTCTGGAGCGTTTCGCTGAGACACTTCGAGGGGAATTTTCCAAAGGGATACATGTGGACTGGGCATAGTTTGAAAGGTCCATATAAAGCAAATTTTTATGTGCAAAAACTACCAAAACCTGATGAGCTAAGGTCAGTACCTCAGGATGATTTTGACAAAATTGATCAATGCGTGGCGCATAAAATTTATGTAAGCTTACATGAGACAGAATACCATAGTAGTTTGGCTGCAAGTTCTGGTAAATCCCCCCGATGTCCCATAGACCAAATTAAGATAGACAATTGGCTAAGATGGGTATATAACTGTACGAAGTTATTACAGATTCCAACCATTAAGCCTGGAAGGAAGGACTTAAGCGTAGTGAGGACCTTACCTGGTGGGGAATGGAGAGATTTGAAATTGAAGATTGGGTATTCCCCTGTTTAGATCAAAGTGATAATTATTGGGTTAGATATCAATACATCGCCACAGTCTACTCCAGAGATAGAGATACTTGGTCTGGTTTGCTCTGGAGACCAGATCCTTATGTTATGCCACGGCCATGGAAAATGATTTGTAATAAGCTTAATACTACATGCACAATAAGCCTTGCCCGTCAAAATTGTAGAAATGTTCCTGGCTGGGAGGGATATTGTGATGCTTACTATGACGGCGAGTACGACACTTATGGCCATCAAACAGTTTGGGAGAAGAACCGTGCGGGCGAATGGATAAGAGCTTTTCCACCCAACGTTGGCTGTGCCAAGGCTGTCCTGGGACATGGAATGTTGAAAAGGAGGCAAATCCTAGGTCACATAGTGCCATTTGTTGGAGATCCTGTGATAATGCTTGAAGAAGGATATGCTTTCAAGAAAAGTCTGTGTGAAGGGCAAGAAATTGTTGGTTACGAATGGTTGGGGCCCAATCGGATTTACAATAATGGTACATGTGAATCGCCTGCAGAACATTGGCTTAGCTGTGGAGAAGGAAGAAGTCGGCATGAATGTTCTTGGTGGGAAAGAACGCAAATAGTCGCTGGAGAAGCCATCACCACTTTCGCTGCAGAGACTGGAGAAGTTATCAAAGAAGGTCTCGAAGTAGTGACTGGTTGGATTGGACATTTATTTGGATATCTTTGGCCCTATCTGTTAACCATAATAGGATTAATTATTGCTGCAGTAATTGGATATGTTTTGCTAAAAGGAAGTTTCGCAGCCGCCCTGCGCTTGTGTGGGAGGAGCTCACAACGCAGTGAAACGGAGCCCCTCCTCCGTTAGGGCAGGAGCTATGGAACCTATAAAGCTCGACGCCGAGACACGCCCTGTTCATTCTGCCGTGGGGGAACGAAGGAGGAAGAAGCATCTACATAACAGCACACCAACTTAAGGAGATAAGTAAAGAAAATAAGAGAGCACAATGTCCAACAATACTGGCGGCATAACTGACACCATCTTCAAAGTGAGTAGAGTGGAATTTATTGCACTACTGTTAATTTGGCTGCTATACTGCTGTGTCGGCCGTTGGGACTTACGACAACCACTACGAATAGTAACGCTACTACATGGATGTGTCAGATTGGCGATCATCAATCTGCACTACGGTCAAAGTGACTTAGGGTTGTCCTTATTCATCACTCATGTCCTCGGTCGCTTTAATCTCCAGTTTGACTGTTGGGGAATATGGCAGTACACATCGATTACAATTTGGATGGTGATAGATATGACAGCAATGTTTTACGCCCCGGCAGTAATAGCTGACATTGTGTGCGAAGCTGTGATGGTCCTGACCCTATTGGCGTACATAGCTACGTTAACTGGAGCCGTACAACGCAAGAAACCTTGGCTCTACAAACTTGGACTAATCATAATTTGGGCCTTAGGATGGGGAATATTATCATCCTTATACTGGCTGTCCATGGTTAGTCAACTACTCCTGCTGTTATGGTTTACGACCTATGATGCTTGCTTCCCGCGTACAGCTTCATCAGCTACTACGGGAATGGTAACGTCATCACCATCCCAATCTCCTACGGTGATCATGAGGCAGCTCTGGCGTGCATCTGAATAATCCCGACAAACTCTTTTGCTTGCTTGCAATATAATTATTAAAAGACTAATGTTTCCTCTTACACTGTAGGGGGATATAAGATGTATTAATTGTCAAGCCACCCTGGAACAAGTGATCTACCTCTGGGAGGTAACACCGACTCTGTGGTGCCCGACGTTTTACAGCAACAGCTTTGCTGTCCAAGTGGCGCGAGGAATAATGGGACGGAAGGATACATCTTTTGTGCCCCAGGTACCAACAGCAACATACCTGAAAATTGAGGCTGAGGCAACCGTGATTTGGCATTCCCTTGTGGTTGATCAAATACGACCTGACAGTGTAGTGTCTTCAGAAGGATATACGTATTGCCCAGTGTTTTCCAAAATGTGGATGTACCCTACGGGAATAAGATTTTCCACATCTCATCTTGCCGATGGCCGGATTGTGGCTATTGGTCCTTCACTACCTGTTGTATGGCTGGGGGGCCTGGCTGCCTTTTTGTTTCTGTCTTTTGTTTTTCCTTCCAGGTGGCTTGCATTTGGGACTGAGTGGCTGTGTTGCTGAGGTTATCAGGACCTCACCCTGATCACCTGCGGCTCGTCAGGACTCACAGCTGAGGTGCATCTATATGGATTGGAACATGGTGGCATTTAAGACTGGAGTATACAGTGTGTATTTGCCAGAGACTCGACCTTGTGACCAGACGGGTGAGATCGTCGTCTCGGGAGCCATCTCATCATCAGTGGATGCAGAGAACGTCCAGGGTTTGATGCACGGTCTGTGAAAGAGGAGGGGGTGAGGTCTCACGCTCGTCAGCACACTTCCTGAGGTACGTTAGATTTTGTGACTAACATTTATACAGTCAGTAAATGTGGTGTCCCTCACACCTTATTATATTGAGCTGTACGTTAGTCATGTATCGGCTTCCACTGCAGTGGAGTTTTGTGAACTGGATGTTCCATGCCTGCAGGTTGGGAAGCTGATTAGTAATTAAGCCCGGAAGTGTTTGCTGTTTATGTACACCTTTGAGTGGTCTCTCTGTGTGTAGAGTGTGGACTCACATAATGGTTCCTTCTTTCACAGACTCGGTTTGTTGCGGCCACCTGGGGGGTGTCGGCGGGGTCCTTGGGTCCGAACGGTTTCTGGCTCCGGACCGTTAGCGCTGCTGGGAGCGCACCGTATCACCACCATGCCAGACCGCACACTCTTTTGTTGTTTTGTATCACTGTTATGTATTAAATTCAGTTAGCCTTTGTACCGTGCTCTGCTTATTTCATACTGGGTCCTTCAAACGCTGGTCGGTTCTCCGAGCTGCGTCCGACACATAACACTACCACCAGTTCCACGTTCATCTCCACAGCACACTGTGGAGGTTGGAGTGCAGACCGAGGATATAAACTGGTGTTTGGAGGCCCTCACGCAGGTGTTCCTGGAGGACCACCTTCAACAGCCCGAGCCTGAGGATATTCACGCTGCAGCTTCACCTCAATCGAAGGATGCATCACCACCACGACCGAATACACCAGTCACCCTGTGTTATACACCTGTAACCCCCACTTCACCATGTGCACCATCGTTCCATGACGGATTATCATCTCAGGAATATGTGGCAACACCATCTACATCGGATTTACCATCACAAGCATCGCAGATGGAGGAGCAGCCTTCTGACGGCGACAGCAATCTACAGATGGGCGAGGAGGAGTACGTGGTGCTGGACGAGTGTCGTTCAACTCCAGCGCCTCCTGTTCTGTCTCCCTTCACCCTTCACCCTGTCGACGACGACGGGGATGTTTTTATGGAAGTATAAAGAGATCGGCAGAGCTTCAAGTCATGGAGGGGGTGTCAAGAAAGATGACTTTAAGCTTGCTTTCAGCTTGTTTTCATCTTGGAATATAATACGTGCCATTGGATTAATACACACGTTGTTGGAATAAACTGAACAGTGTTTGGTACTTTCCTGGAGTACGTGAGGTCATACTGGACTTTTCCATTGCAGATGGAGAGGCCCACGGGATGAACTCAGTGGTGAAGACGATGGAATATGTCTAAGATGATTTTAAAAATGACAAAGTATGATCAAATGAACTATTAATGTAATAACAGTAAGAGTTGATTAGAAAATGTATGTTACAAATAAGTAAAATGAATAATTATATGAGTTGTTTTTCTGGCAGTTAGAAAGAGGAACTGAGGAAAAGTTGTTTTTGTGCAGAAGCAGAGACAAAAAAGGAAGTTGATGATGTCGCAAGCGAGGCCAGAAGAGCTGATAATAAAAACAACTGTTTAGAACATTAAGAAGTAATAAGATATGAAATGAATAATAATGAATGAAATGTTGTATATGGTCATATGAATTGCTTTTATGTGAAAAAGAGTTGAAATGAAATGATTGAATATGATTAAATGTGATTGATGTAACATGATTTAGAAAAGATGTGTTTCTCGGAAAAGATGTGTTAAACAGAAAAACAGGAAACTTGCGCAATAGATTTACTGACAATCGGGACATTAGTTATCGTTCTCCAGATGGCTTTCAGTAAAAGAAGGGGGTAAGGGAGGAGGTTTGGACTCATCATCATCCCCATGGTAACCAAGATCACCTCATCAACAACAAGATTTTTCGTATAAAAACTGTACAACAACAGGAAACGGGGTTATTCTTCCAGGGAGAGGTGCTGTTGTCACTTCTCCGCTGCTACCAGAAGATCACAAGACTTGACCCTCTTGTGAGCTGCAATTGGAATCGAGGAGCAAGAGGATTGGAGACATAAGAGATTATTTGAGAGAGTTTTCAACTCCCACTCAGGCCGTCCAGTCATGGAGTAGCAGAGCACTGGAGAATAATCACTGGCCTTAAGTCTGAGTGGGGAAGTTTCAACGTTTTCTCTCTCATGGGGCATCACATCTTTCCAGAATGGATTAGATCAACTTTTGGTTGATTGAAGAAGGAATAAACTCTTATGTGGATTATTTCCTGAAGGATTACAACATCACAAGGATCGTGGTCAGCTAACAACAAAAGGCTGATGAAGAGGAGACCAAGTTCATCGAACTGGGGATTTTAACATCAAAAAAACCTCCTTCCCTCACTCCTAGAAAATTTGTTGAGAAGTTAATCCAGTCCAGTCAGAGTAAGATCAGATAGCATTATTGAATCAAAAACAAAAATCTCTGCCAATCATTATTCTGATTATATTTGAATTACTGTTGTGAAATTATCATCATATAACCGATTTTGATTATGTTGTCAGCACTTGCAAAACCTGCAATAAATTTCCAAGCATGCAGTTAAAGTGTTAAGGCTCGGACATTGGATTTATTGATTCTTCTTAAGGTGTAAAAGTTAAAGTTTTTTTTTTGGGTGTATGACATCAAAAAGTGCTCTAAAAGGTTAGTCTGTTTTTTAACGAAATTAACGCATCCTGGGGACTCGCTGTACGAGTCACTAAAATTAAAATCTAGCAACATTCCAAGAGCCCTGATCCATAAGAGGAGAGCTGCCGTTAACGGGCGTGGCCGGCTCGTATCCTGGTTCCAGAAGGAGGCTATTCGACCGGGGTGCGAGATCAGCGTCAGCGGGGTGGACGTCCGGATGGAGGCAGTGAGCGGCTAGACGAATCTCCTCGCCACCAGCTTAAACAGCCTTTGTGCAGCCCCGTCGGGTAATACCCGCGGAGACACGAAGGTCGGACCCCAGAGACGGAGAGCTGGTCTTATATATGAAGCGGGATCTGACACCATTTACATGCTTAAGCAGACAGAGTTACTCCTGTATACATGGTCATTGGTATCATTTGGAATATCCCCATCTAAACAACGACACACGTCTTCCACCGGTGCTTGATTTGGTCTGGCGTTCGTGCAAATCCTGCTTCGCGTAACTTTTCGCCAACCTTCTTGTAAATGTCGCTATCTCGGTATATCCTGTCAATAAAAGAAATTATATTCATGTCTTTCACAATACTAATGAAGTACTCAGTTTCCTCCTCGCTCCAAAAGTGTGGTGCTGTGCTGCCGCGTCTGGATTTCCCTGTGCTTGTTTACCTCTGCTTCTGTGGTGTCCGGTGGGTTGCACATGTCGCATACAAGTAGTTGCCAGCCTCGTTGAATGGTTTGTTCCAGCTTTCACCGAATTAAATATTCATACCATTGAACACATAAACATTCATTATTTGTATAATATCTAATACTCTATCATATACCACTTGTTTGTTGAAACACTATGTGATGGACACCATATTACATGATATATAGCACATTACATTTGGCACACAGAAGATACTATCTTCTCTTGTACTGTCTTAATATTTGCTCTACCCTAGATATTATGTGGTGTGCAGCTGGATGTTATCTAGTACACAGTATAGCACTTAATATCGGATGCACAGCAGATATATATGATGTGCACCACATCCTATGTGGAATGCAGTATGCCAAAGGCAGTGCCTACCAGAAATTATGTAATGCACACAAGTCAACAATTATTCACAAGTTGGATGGTCAGGACTAACACACTCATCTGGAGTTTTGCTGTCCAAACCTACAATGTTACCAGTGCAGGGAATTGTGCTGCATACCAGCTGCTACATTGTGTTTACCAGATATTATCAAGTACACAGTGTAGCATTTATTCACATCTGGTGTAAAACAAACACCACAGTATGTAGTGCAATATAACACACGTTAATATCTGGTGTGGACATGTGCAATAGATAGTATCTAATGTGCTCTCAGTAATATCAGACACACACCAGATGCTACTGCATCAATGTTCAATACTGTGCACGAGAAACTTGTTAAATTAATAGGATTTCTTGCTGATGTCCCTTTAGGGCTTCCGTGTCAGTTTATGTCTTAAATGTTTGTTTTTCTAATCCAGCAGCAAAGCGTGATTTATGACAAACAACTTGCCAAGACTTTTCCAAAACTCCTCTAAGTCAGACACACAACCTGATTTTTTTTACCCAAGGGCAAAATATGGCCATTGTATACTGCCAAGGCCTTGCATCCGTCCATCTGTCTGTCTGGGGTCAGCTTAACTCCAGTCCCATTACTGCCAGGGTCTTCAAATTCACAGGGAGCATTGTTGGGAGTCAGACTGTGGGCAAGTTCAAAGATGGCTAGCCTTGACCTATTTTATGAGGTCAAAAGGTCACATTATGTGTCCTATTTTTATGCTCATATGGCCGAGGGTATTTTAGCATTGCGTTATATTTTATTTTAATATTACATAAAAAGTAAGTCCCTTCAGCTGCCCCCATGTTTAACACTTGAGGTCGACACAGGAAATTAAAGGTGGATCTACATGTTGAACTGGCACAAGTTTTACATTGGATGCCCTTCCTGACACAACTCCACATTATATGCTGGAGGGGTGGGGTTTGAACCAGGAACCTTCCGCACTGAAGCCAAGTGTTCTAAACACCTGGCCACCACTTCTCCATTTTTTTTAATTATTTAATATTACATATGACACACATATTTTGTATTCCTCTTTGAAACAAACAGCAGTGAACAGAAGGTGATACAATGCATACTACGAGGCTGTGTGGTGTGCACGGCAGCAGTCTGAGTAATGAACCAGCTGTAAACTCATCATATACTGCGACTGTGAGTTACACTGTGCAGCCCCATGACCCCAATCCCAGCCTCTGAATCCCACCAAATGACCTTTTCACCTGCTATTCACAAGTCAGAATGAGGCCTGTTGCAGGTGCAAATGTGGCTTTTCAATCTGTAAACTCAACAAATCAGCACTTCTGTTCCAACCATATTTGCATACAGTGCTCACATATTCAGCCCGTGTCAGGTGTGTGAAAGTACAAATTTCACAGCAGCCTCGTTTGAGGCTCATGAATCTGTCTGGAAGTGGATGCATGCTTTTAGGCACATCATTTCTAGATTTTAGTGAGGGAAAATTGTAATTATTTCATGAATACTGGTCTGGTCTCATCCGTGCATAATGCACGAGTATTAAAGACTGAGCATGGCATCGCTATTGAAAGTTGCCAATATATATACAGTAGTGTTCAGAATAATAGTAGTGCTATGTGACTAAAAGGATTAATCCAGGTTTTGAGTATATTTCTTATTGTTACATGGGAAACAAGGTACCAGTAGATTCAGTAGATTCTCACAAATCCAACAAGACCAAGCATTCATAATATGCACACTCTTAAGGCTATGAAACTGGGCTATTAGTAAAACAAAAAGGAGAAAAGGGGGTGTTCACAATAATAGTAGTTTGGCGGCCACGACGCTCCGCCACAGGAAAAACACCTCTGTTGGAAGCCTTAAGGACAAGTTGGAACATGTCCAGCTGTTAAACAATTTCTCATATACTCACTCCACTGAAAGCCATCAAAAGCCGCCTGGATTTTAACAAATGGTTATCAACACGGAGGTGTTTTTCCTGTGCCGCCGCACCAAGCCGGCTGCGTCCCGTCTTTCATTAAAAAAATCTCCTTTAACAGTGGAATATCCGAATAAAACGCTGAAACCGACTTCTTCTGAAACTTCTCTGTTCTCTCACGATGTCCTGGATCAATAGAGCCTGAAATGTGAAGGTTTTCAGCTTGAAACAGGCTGACGACGGCGCCTGAGAGCGCTGCACGACATCGCGCTCCGTGGGAAGTCCTTAAAGCGACAGTATCACCTCAAAATCTCTCATCAGCCGTTAAAATTTTCACCGAAAACCAGCTTAATTTTTCGAACCGTGTCCACTTCGATGTGTCTCACAGGTTTAGAAAAAATTTTGATCAAACAAAGCGCCAGTCTCTCAGCAACTTCTCAGACAAAGGAATTCCGACGAGGGGCTGGACGACTCCTCCCACAAGGAGTGCTCACAGGCGAATGACGTCACCGACAGGCGTGGAAAAACTCACGCATGCGCACGAGGGTTCAAGCATGTCTGACGTAAAAACATATGAATGAAATCCATATAGTTTTTGAAAAAATAAAAAGGACCTATACTTTATTGACAGCCCTCGTATAAAATCACAACAAATCACAACAAACAGTTGCCCCAAGGCGCTTTATATTGTAAGACAAAGCCATACAATAATTACGTAAAAACCCCAACGGTCAAAACGACCCCCTGTGAGCAAGCACTTGGCTACAGTGGGAAGGAAAAACTCCCTTTTAACAGGAAGAAACCTCCAGCAGAACCAGGCTCAGGGAGGGGCAGTCTTCTGCTGGGACTGGTTGGGGCTGAGGGGAGAGAATCAAGAAAAAGACATGCTGTGGAGGGGAGCAGAGATCAATCACTAATGATTAAATGCAGAGTGATGCATACAGAGCAAAAAGAGAAAGAAACACTCAGTGCATCATGGGAACCCCCCAGCAGTCTAAGTCTATAGCAGCATAACTAAGGGATGGTTCAGGGTCACCTGATCCAGCCCTAACTATAAGCTGCAAAAGAAAACAAATTCTGTTGTAAAAATGTGATTATCATCTATTGTTTTGTGCTTTTGTTGTGTTTGTCTCCTGTGTAATGAAGCCTCTTCATTCCTGTCTGGTATGAGGTTGATGCCATAATTAACAGCTGCATGGCGGTGCATTATTACTCTGCTAAATAGGATTCAAATCTCACAAGTGTGCTGGCACCTGGACTGGCATCAATCGCTGTGGAAGGCTGCCTGCCAACATCTGACGGACTGATCTTTTCTGACATGGAGAAAAAAGCCCAGATGAAAATGCTCAATAAGCTTCATTCACAGAAAAGCAGGTTCAAACATTCCTGAAACAAATTCAGCTAAATCTAATCATTTGTTACACGATCTCAGTGTAAACGCAGCATTATACGCTTTAAGGGAAAATGTTGTATTTGTTTGACTTTATTCCTGTTGTCAGGTTCACCTCCTGCATGTAAATCAGTCAGTGTGTACAGAAATATTCAGAACCTGCATGCAACATCATGTTACACTTTGTTTGTTTGCTTGTTTTTAATGTGAAGTACAGGACCATCCTGTTTTTAAAGCTACAGTCTGTGTTGGGAAGGTGTCGTAGCACGGACCCACAACAGGGGGCGCTAAAGAATGGACAATGAATAAGCCAAAAAGTAACAATTTAATGTTGTGACAACACACAACTAAATATACAAAATTTGTAAAGTCAATTAACACCAGGTGACGTGTGGACAGGCTCGAAGATAGAAGACCCCCGACGAGAAAGAAGCCGCGTCCCACACGGCTTCCACCACCAACGGTCTGAAGAACACCGGAGCCGCCAAGTCCCGAGTCTCCAGGTGGCCTCTGTCTTCGGCTGTCGACCCTGGTACTGCTGGCAGAAAGCAAAGACAAGATGAATGAGTGTGAATCCGCACACTCAGTAATCCACAGTCTGCACTCAGTTAGGAGGGAGCACCTCCACCTCCAATCACACACTCGTGCAGCTCCTTTTTAATCCACTTA
Organism: Thalassophryne amazonica; assembly: GCF_902500255.1. Lineage (NCBI taxonomy): Eukaryota > Metazoa > Chordata > Actinopteri > Batrachoidiformes > Batrachoididae > Thalassophryne > Thalassophryne amazonica. The sequence continues at coordinate 127,151,963 of NC_047108.1, forward strand.
TCTGGTTTGGGGTGTGAGGCGAAGCCGTCGCTGTCACACCAAACGCCAATCCCACAGATAAGGACGAACACCACAGGATAACGGCTGCAAAAGAAGTTCAGATTATCACTCAATGGTTTGAGTCAGCAGAGAAATTACCTCTTCGGTAGTCGATTTCTCAGCGAGGAGGTGGAGTTGCAGTCCGGCCTTTATGGTGATGATGATGATGATGAACGAGTGACAGCTGGTGCTGAGGATGAGTGACAGCTGTCACTTCTTCTGGGTCTGGCGCCCTCTCGTGCTTGGAGCCCGCACTCCAAGCAGGGCGCCCTCTGGTGGTGGTGGGCCAGCAGTACCTCCTCTTCAGCGGCCCACATAACAGGACCCCCCCCTCAATGGGCGCCTCCTGGCGTCCGACCAGGCTTGTCCGGATGTCTCTTGTAAAAATCGGCCAGGAGGGCCGGGTCCAGGATGAAGCTCCTCTTCACCCAGGAGCGTTCTTCAGGTCCATACCCCTCCCAGTCCACCAGATATTGGAACCCCCGGCCCTTACGACGGACGTCCAGGAGCCTGCGGACTGTCCAAGCAGGCTCCCCATCAATGAGCCGGGCAGGAGGCGGCGTAGGTCCCGGAGCACAGAGGGGCAAGGTGTGGTGTGGTTTGAGACGGGACACATGAAACACAGGGTGGATCCGCAGTGAAGCTGGGAGTTGGAGCTTCACTGCGGCCGGGTTGATGATCTTGAGGATTCGAAAGGGTCCAATGAATCTTTCCTTCAGTTTTGGGGAGTCCACACGGAGAGGGATGTCCTTAGTCGAGAGCCACACCTCCTGCCCGGGCTGGTATGTGGGGGCCGGGGAACGCCGGCCGTCCGCATGGGTCTTGGCCCTCGTCCGGGCCTTTAACAGGGCAGAGCGGGCGTTCCGCCACACCCGGCGGCACCTCCTAAGGTGGGCCTGGACCGAGGGCACACCGACCTCTCCCTCCACCAGCGGGAACAATGGGGGCTGGTACCCCAAACATGCCTCAAAAGGGGAGAGGCCGGTAGCAGACGAGACTTGGCTGTTATGGGCATACTCGATCCAGGCCAGATGGTGACTCCAGGCCGCCAGGTGCGCGGAGGTGACGCAGTGAAGGGCCTGTTCCAACTCCTGGTTAGCCCGCTCTGCCTGGCCGTTTGTCTGGGGGTGGTACCCGGACGAGTGACTCACGGTGGCCCCCAGCTCCTTACAGAAACTCTTCCAAACCTGCGAAGAGAACTGGGGACCACGATCTGATACAATGTCCGATGGTATCCCATGCAGCCGCATGACGTGGTGGACCAAGAGGTCTGCCGTCTCCTGGGCTGTTGGGAGCTTCGGGAGGGCCACGAAGTGGGCCGCCTTGGAGAACCGGTCCACTATCGTGAGAATAATGGTGTTGCCCTGGGACGGCGGGAGGCCCGTGATGAAGTCCAGGCCGATGTGAGACCAGGGGCGGTGAGGCACCGGCAGGGGTTGGAGGAGTCCCGAGGTCCTCCGATGGTCTGCCTTGCCCTGGCGCAGATGGTACAGGCCTGGACGTAGTCCCGAACGTCGGTTTCCAGGGACGCCCACCAGAAGCACTGCTGGACCACTGCCACGGTCCTACGCACTCCGGGATGACAGGAGAGCTTGGACCCGTGACAGAAGTCCAATACGGCAGCTCTTGCCTCTGGTGGGACGTACATTCTGTTCTTGGGGCCGGTCCCCGGGTCCGGACTCCTTGCCAGGGCCTCCCGGACGGTCTTCTCCACGTCCCAGGTGAGGGAGGCCACGACAGTGGACTCGGGGATGATGGTCTCGGTGGGGTTCGACAGCCCCGCCTTGGCTTCTTCTTCGTGCACCCGGGACAATGCATCCGATTTTTGGTTTTTGGTCCCGGGGCGGTACGTGATCCGGAAGTCAAAGCGCCCGAAGAACAGAGACCAGCGGGCTTGCCTGGGGTTCAGCCGCTTGGCGGTCCGGATGTACTCCAGGTTCCGATGGTCCGTGAAAACCGTGAAAGGTAACGACGCCCCCTCCAGCAGGTGTCTCCACTCTTCAAGAGCCTCCTTCACCGCGAGGAGCTCCCGATTGCCGACGTCATAGTTCCGTTCAGCTGGGGTCAACCTGCGGGAAAAATAGGCACAAGGATGGAGAACCTTATCAGCCTCCACGCTCTGGGACAGCACGGGCTCCTATCCCTGAGTCAGAAGCGTCCACTTCCACTATGTACTGGCGATCAGGATCAGGCTGCACCAGAACTGGTGCAGTCGAGAACCGGCGTTTCAACTCCTGGAACGCGGCTTCGCACCGATCCGACCAGGTGAAGGGGACCTTGGTGGAGGTCAGGGCAGTCAGGGGGCTAACTACCTGACTGTAGCCTTTAATGAACCTCCTGTAGAAATTTGCAAAGCCGAGGAACTGCTGCAATTTCCTGCGGCTTGTTGGTTGGGGCCAATCTCTCACCACCGCAACCTTGGCCAGATCAGGGGCGACGGAGTTGGAGGAGATGATGAACCCCAAGAAGGACAAAGAAGTGCGGTGGAACTCGCACTTCTCACCCTTCACAAACAGCCGGTTCTCCAACAACCTGCTGTAGGACCTGACGTACATGCTGGACATGGGTCTCAGGGTCCGGGGAAAAGATGAGTATATCGTCCAGATATACGAAGACGAACCGATGCAGGAAGTCCCGCAAGATGTCATTTACCAAAGCTTGGAACGTCGCAGGGGCGTTAGTGAGGCCGAACGGCATGACCAGGCACTCAAAGTGACCTAACGGGGTGTTAAATGCCGTCTTCCATTCGTCTCCCTTCTGGATCCGAACCAGGTGGTACGCGTTTCTAAGGTCCAATTTTGTGAAAATTTGGGCTCCATGCAGGGGCGTGAACACTGAATCCAACAGAGGTAACAGGTATCGGTTGCGAACCGTGATCTCGTTCAGCCCTCTGTAATCAATGCATGGACGGAGTCCGCCGTCCTTTTTGCCCACAAAAAAGAAACCAGCACCCATCGGGGAGGTGGAGTTTCCGGATCAGCCCGGCAGCTAAGGAGTCCCGGATGTAGGTCTCCATTGATTCACGTTCCGGACGTGAGAGGTTGTGCAACCTACTGGACGGGTACTCAGCACCCGGGACCAAATCGATGGCACAATCGTACGGTCGGTGCGGGGGAAGAGTGAGCGCCAGATCTTTGCTGAAAACGTCAGCAAGATCGTGGTACTCCTTTGGCACCGCCGATAGATTGGGGGGGACTTTAATCTCCTCATTAGCCGTCGTGCTGGGAGGAACCGAGGATCCTAAACACTCCCGGTGGCAGGTTCGCTCCACCTGCGTCACAACCCCGGATGGCCAATCTATCCGGGATTGTGCTTCACCATCCATGGAAATCCCAAATCACTCGGGAGGTAGAAGGTGTTACATGGAACACGATCTCCTCCCTGTGATTTCCAGACACAACCAAGGTCACAGGCTGTGTCTGATGTGTGATTAATGGAAGCAGGGTGCCATCTAGTGCTCGCACCTGCAATGGTGCCGGCAGAGCCACCAGGGGGAGCCCTACTTCCTTTGCCCATCTGCTATCCAGCAGATTCCCTTCCGACCCCGTGTCTACCAGTGCTGGGCGTGAAGGGTTAAATCCCCACAAAGGATCGTTACTGGGATTCGTGCAGATTTGCGGGGTTTCTCCGCGTGCGTGTTATGGCCCACCCTTAGCCCAGTTTCTAAGGACGGGCAAGAGCCGCAGACAAAACACTCCCCGCGGGCCAGCCTCCTTTGTCTGATGTTTGTCTTAACTTTGGCCCTGCTCGTGTCCATAGCCTCCTCAGCAGGGGGAGCTGTAGCCACACGGAGCTCTCTGGCAGTGAAGCGTGGGGACGACGTCACCTTTTCGGAACCGGAAGGGGGAGGGACGGCTCGTGCCCGGTCACGCCCCCCGGCCTGCTCCCGATGATGCTCATTTAAACGGTTGTCTAAGCGTATAACCAAATCGACAAGCCCGTCAAAATCCCGCGGTTCCTCCTTAGCCAGCAGGTGCTCCTTCAGGACTGGAGACAGTCCATTTACGAAGGCGGCGCAGAGCGCAACGTTATTCCAGCCGGACCTCGCTGCCGCGATGCGGAAGTCGACTGCATACTCGGCTGCGCTGCGGCGCCCCTGTCTCATTGACAGCAGCACGCTCGAAGCGGTCTCGCCTCTGTTGGGATGGTCAAACACTTGTTTGAACTCCCGTACAAACCAGCATAAGACGTTAGGAGCTGTGAATTCTGCTCCCAAAGCGCTGTAGCCCAGGCGCGTGCCTCTCCTCGAAGCAGATTAATAACATAAGCCACCCGGCTGGCGTCTGACTCGTACATGACAGGACGCTGTGAAAAGACGAGCGAACACTGCATGAGGAAGTCTGCGCACGTCTCACCCAGCCCCCGTACGGTTCCGGAGGGCTTATGTATGCTTCAGGGGACGGTGGGGGGGGTCGTTGAACGACCAGTGGAACGTCTGTTACGGGCCCAGGACCAGCAAGAGGAGTGGCTGCAGCAGCGCCCTGATCGCGCGCTTCCACCCTGGCGGTGAGAGCCTCCACCCTCCGGTTAAGGAGAACATTCTGCTCGGTCACTAAATCTAGCCGAGCTGTGAAGGCTGGTTAAGATCTGCTGCAGCTCACTCAACACGCCTCCCGCTGACGCCTGCGCTCCTGGCTCTTCCATTGGCCGTTCAAGCTCGGGTTGACGCCCCTCGGAATCCATGACGAATGGCCGAGAAATCCTGTGGGAAGGTGTCGTAGCACGGACCCACAACAGGGGGCGCAAATGAACGGACAATGAATAAGCCAAAAGTAACAATTTAATGTTGTGACAACACACAACTAAATACACAAAATTTGTAAAGTCAATTAACACCAGGTGACGTGTGGGCAGGCTCGAAGATAGAAGACCCCCGACGAGAGAGAAGCCGCGTCCCACACGGCCTCCACCACCAACGGTCTGAAGAACACCGGAGCCGCCAAGTCCCGAGTCCGCAGGTGGCCTCTGTCTTCGGCTGTCGACCCTGGTACTGCTGGCAGAAAGCAAAGACAAGATGAATGAGTGTGAATCCGCACACTCAGTAATCCACAGTCTGCACACAATTAGGAGGGAGCACCTCCACCTCCAATCACACACTCGTGCAGCTCCTGTTTAATCCACTTATCTGGTTTGGGGTGTGAGGCGAAGCCGTCGCTGTCACACCAACACCATCCACAGATAAGGACGAACACCACAGGATAACGGCTGCAAAGAAGTTCAGATTATCACTCAACGGTTTGAGTCAGCAGAGAAATTACCTCTTCGGTAGTCGATTTTCTCGGCAAGGAGGTGGAGTTGCAGTCGGTCTTTATGGTGATGATGATGATGATGAACGAGTGACAGCTGGTGCTGAGGATGAGTGAAGCTGTCCCTTCTTCTGGGTCTGGCGCCCTCTCGTGCTTTGGAGCCCGCACTCCAAGCAGGGCGCCCTCTGGTGGTGGTGGGCCAGCATTACCTCCTCTTCAGCGGCCCCACATAACAGTCTGTAGAATCTGTAGGCCATTATGAGCAGAAATGGAATGTAGCATTCATAACTATGTGTTCATTTGTGTATAATTGCCTGCCACAATGAATCAGTGTGTTTGTAAGTTTGAAATGAGGCTTTGAAATACGGTGGCCAACAAGGGCCAAACGCCACTGCAACAGCCAAATGCGCTGCAACAAACAAAAACAAATGCATTGTCATGAAATGCACTGCAAATAGAAAAATGATGCAAAGCACAAAATGATGCAAACCAAGGAAAACACATGGAAATGAAAACGCTGCATATTCAGTCACCACAACGGAAGTGCTTCAAACCTGCAGGGGGCGCTCTCAGCATAACAGCCATAGAAGACAGGATGGAGAATGGCTGGCTCACAATTCGGAAGTTGCAACGTTGCACAGTAATCTAACTTTTCATACCTTCAGAATCATACCTTCAGCATGCTCAATAGATACCCGATGGGTTTTAGGACCATCTGAGGCTAAGGTAGGATGGCTTGATGTAGATTTTATTTGATTATACAGTATTTATATCACTGTACCACACTACACATTGCGTGACATTTATTTTGTTGTATTTTACACAAGAGTGTAGTCTATAAATATACACCGCTGCACAATTGCACACCGATTAGCCTGCATGCTAATAAGCCACTTCAGCATCTCGGGCGTGCGGGGGGCTGATGGAAAGGCACTGGGACAAACAAATGTACGTGCTTGACGGCGGACACATAATCAACATAATGCTCACTACTGCGTACGGTAAATGGCATTTCTCATCAAAAGTACGCATAATAAATGTTTCCCAGTACATTGGACTGTGCTGTTACGGAAGCGTATTGCATTCACTGAATAAAAAAATGACCGCTGATGTCATAATTATGAGAAAAGATCTCATAATTATGACATCAGGATCTCGTAATTATAAGAAAAGATCAGGTGTCTAAATTGTTTTATGTATATACAGTATTCTTCCGCACTTCCAGTCCCTCAGTAAAGATGCTGGCTGAGCTCAGCCAATGATAAAACACTGCAATTAAACACAAAGTGTAGATTTTCCCCTGAAGTCCTCCTGGATGAATGTCCAGGGAGGAGCACGGGGCGACTTTCACTCACACAGCCCCACTGACCGCTGAGGGACACAGCGGGGCTCACTGTCACCCGGGCACATGCCAGTCTGTGGGCCCCGTGTGCCGCCTTGCTGGAGGAGTTTCATTAATCCAGGAACAGTTTAGGGGGAAATCCACACTTTGAATGTGCTGTGGTGTGGCTCACAGAGCAGTGTCTGAGGTTACACATTGGCCGATACACAATAAATAAATAACGTAAAAATAGCCTGATCTGTAATTACAAGATCCCGATGTCATAATTATGAGATCTTTTCTCTGAATTACAAGATCAGTGGTCAGTGTTTTTTTTTTATCAGTGAATGCAATATGGTTCCGTAAACTGACAGCTGCAGATATGGCTTTGTTTGTCCCGATAGCCGCCGATCGCTGTGCATGCATACTTGTAATGTTGAAGTGGCTTATAGCAATAACATAAGAAGATTAGAGAGTGATACTGTATATAAAACACTGTTTTAATAGTACTGAAAGGTGCAGTACTCTGGCGATATTTGGCCTCCTACGCCTCCCAGTCACCTGCATTAGGAAGCCCTTTTACACCAGTCTTCTACCAGCTAAACCTTGTCCTTTTTTCCTTTGCAGATGTCCTGTCCGTTCTGTGGATCTGCGTTTACGGATTCCCCGGCCTTTTGCTGTGCATGTGGCAAAACCATTGCTTTTTTAAAGCATGCCACGAGGAGATGCCTGATCTTAGTGTGCATGTTGGTGTTGCACAACCTTGCACAACTACAGGTAAATAGATTTATGATTTTGTGTTATAAAATGATTAGAAGGGGGCTTGAAAGGTTTAGATCTTGTTCTTGTATCCAGAATCACTTCTATCACAAGCCTGGTTTAGTAACTGGCATTAGAGATGTACTGAAATGCCCTGCAGAAAGTAATTTTATATGCACATAATTGTAAACTCAATAAGAGCATTGAATCAGTATGTAATTTCTGTGTGGTTTTTAGCAGAAACTCAAGCATAGAAACATTTTGTTTACATTGCACAGGTTGTTCAGACTTTATAGCCGTCAGCGCCACCTTGTTAAATGACCATCATGTTGATTTGTTATATTGTATCAATTTCCTTTTTTTCCCCCTATGACTTGTCATTTTGCAGATACATGTTGGAGTTATGAGGTTACAGGTGACTCCCTGAAACCTGTAAGAGGGAAGTCATTCCCTCTTGATATTCACCCTCACTGGTCGTCAGAGCAGCTGTTGGCTGCTGCTGTTAAAAAGCAAACAGATTTGAATCAGGACATGCAGGATGTTGTCCGTGTTTTTGTTGTACCCTGACGGTAGGGAAGTGAAAAACATCCCAGGAACATATGACCCTTGCACTGTACAGAAGTACAAGGACGACTACCAGAGAATAACTCTACATATGCACTGCAGAGGATTTGAAACCAGTTGTAAGTGTTCTTTATGTCACATTCCTTACGAGTATATCAGCACTTTTTCGGCACATTCCACTGTGACAGAAGATTTTGCCATGAAAAGAGTTGCAGCGAAATTCATCGGCATGAAACTGATGGCGGAAACAAAAGTGCCTCCGTGTTGAAGCCTCACAGGACATGTTGTAACATGCCCAGCTCTTGCACCATTCACAAGATTCAGACGGCTTTCGGTGGGTTTTCAGTCGTGTTGACTATCCGAGAAATTGTGGACGAGGTGGGCATGTCAGGGCATGTCCTGTGAGGCTTCAACACGGTGAAGCTTTTGTTCCGCCATCAGCTTCATGCCAAAGCCATTGGCATGAATTTCGCTGCAACTCTTTTCATGGCAAAATCTTCTTTCACAATGGAATGTACCAAAAAAGTGCTGATGTCCACCTCTTCCGCAATTTCTCGGATAATCACACGATGGTCCCACATTATCACAGCATTCACTTTGGAAATGATCTGGTCATTTCAGCATGTTGATGGCCGCCCCGAGCGCGGCTCGCTCTCCACCGTTGTGCGGCCATCTTTAAACCAGTTGTAACACTCCTTAATCTGTGTGATGCCCATAGGATCGTCACCGAAAGCCGTCTGAATAATCCGAATGGTTTCCACCTGGCTGTCGCCCAGTTTCTGGCAAAATTTGATGCAGTCGCGCTGCTCCAGTCGTTCCGTCTTTTCCTTGCAAAGAAAAAACGACGAGAGACTCCACTCATCCTCACACAAAGGCTGCTTACAAGCAAATGACGCAACTGCCAGGCGTGAAAAAAATCACACATGCGCACAAAGGTTCACGGTTTGCTCATGCAAGCACACGTGATTCAAATCCATCAGGTTTTTGAAAAAAATAAAAAGGTCCGATACTTTTCTAACAGACCTCGTACATGCTGAATGAAGAAAAAAATGGAAGACATTATGTTAATATTTAGCCAATTTCTTGCAACCCATTTACACTTTTTATATGTTTTTTTGGAATGTACAACTGTTTATTGGCATTCAATTTTATTGCTAGTTTGGAACATTACAAAGAAAACCCATAGGCATCGACCTGACTCCAGAAAGGGCCAAGAGGGTGCAGGTTTTCTTTGTAACCACAAGTCCAGGCGATTTCACTGATTAACAGCAGGTGGGATGAGTTCAATGAAATCACCTGGTGGAGATGTGGTTCCAAAGAAACCTGCACCCTCATTGCCCTTTCTGGAATGTCTTTGGACACCACTGTTCTAAGCATTTTAGAGTCTTTTCTTTTCTCTCTGAATACTTTGTAGGTTCAAGGATGGGCTTTCAGCACTTGATGTCATTGATGCCTCGGAGCAGCATGCACCCCTATTCAAGACATTTATGTGCTCAAGTGTGGAACAGCTGACATCCACAACATGGGACAATCTTTTCCAAGTTCAGCTCAGTGAACAAGGCACCACAAGGCGGCAAGAGGAGACTATCCCTTTACTTGTGGTTAATTTGTTCTGCTGAATTTAATCCTGTGTAATATTATCTAAGTGCAAGGATTTTTCACTGTTTATTTATTTATTTGTCTGTCTGTATGTCAGCAGGATTATGTCCAAACTACTGCATGGAATTTGACAAAGTTTTCACCACAGATAGATATTATAGTGGTATTTACTTGAAAGAACCTAGAAATGTTTTTTCACTGAGAAATTCCAAGTAAATTTTACAAGGAGAATTCTTAAGTAAATTTTACTTGCATATATTAGTTTTTCTAAAAGAATAACTCAAGTAACATTTACTAGCAATTATCAACTGAATAGTTTCATTGAAGTTTACTCTGTCTTTATTCATAAAAAGTAAACCTTTTCAGCTGTTCCCCTTGTTTTCACTCAAGGTTACCACAGCAGATCCAATTGGGATCTGCGTGTTGATTTGGCACAAATTCTACTCTGGATGCCCTTCCTGATGGATTTCCACATTACATGGAGAAATGCAGCAGGGATGGGGTTTGAACCGGGAACCATCTGCACTAACCACTTGGCCACACCTCTGCCTACTATGGATTATTAAAAATACTTAAATTTGTCGGACAGTGAGACAAAAGAAATTCTCTTTAGAAAAAAGATGCATCGATGGTTGTTTTATAATGAACACATTCATGAACTAATCATCCAAGATCTGCTGTGGCAACTCTGAGTGAAAACAAGGGAGCAACCAAAGGGACTTAAAAGTGCTGGGGTGGTGGGCAACCACTTCCCCACCAGCAAGGGTGATGGTCTAGTGGTTAAGGTGTTGGGCTTGAGACCAGAAGATCCTCGGTTCAAATCCACGCCTGACTGGAAAATCACTAAGGGCCCTTGGGCAAGGTCTTTAATCCCCTATTGCTCCCGGTGTGTAGTGAGCACCTTGTATGGCAGCACCCTGACATCAGGGTGAATGTGAGGCATAATTGTAAAGCGCTTTGAGCATCTGATGCAGATGGAAAAGTGCTATATAAATGCAGTCCATTTACCCCTTGTAAAATTTACTTGGAATTTCTGAGTGAAAAAACTTTCCTAGGTTTTTTTCAAGTAAATATTACTCAAATGTTTTTCAGTGTAGGGCATGGAAGACTCTATTCAATTTGAGAGATGATCCGGGTCCAGATTCTGGATCAGGATTTCAATTTGTACTCTTCACTTTGTCGGATTTTGAGGATTACGAGTATGTCAAAACTGGATTTTCACCACACACTGATGTTAGGCCATGGAAGACTCCATTAAATTTTGGAGGTGATCTGGATCAGGATTTCACTTTGTAGACTTTTAAGGATTACGTCTAAACTACTTCATGGATACGACGTCATGAAGTAAATCCAAGATCAGGAATACACGATTTTGTTTCATCTTGTGAATTACATATCAGATTGTAACATCTTGATCAGTCGGTCCATTCTGGATCAGTATCCAATTATTGTATTGTGTTGTGGAATCTGGATCCAGGCAAAGTCCGGCTCAGGATGTGAATCACATATCTGTTATTTTTGAGTCCTTGTCAACCCTTGGCAGATGTCAAAAATCTCAGATTGCTCTTGTTTTAGATTTACCAGGTTAATGTTCTGAAAATAGAATAAAATAGAGCCTTTATTGTTATTGTACATTCATGCAGCAAAATGTGTCCTCTGCATTTAATGCATCTTAATTACAGTTACACACAATCCAACCACTAGGAGCAGTGGGCAGCCACAGTCCGGCACCCGGGTCTCAACTCCAGATGTAGAGACGCTGCCTTGGTCAGGGGCAGAAACAGGAGCAGACCATAAATAAGCATGTTTTTGACCATGGGAGGAAACCCATGCAGACAACATGCAAACTCCGCACAGAAAGGGCAGGAAGCGATCCCACGACCTTCTTGCTGTGAGGCACCAGTGCTAACCACTAAGCCACTGGTATTCAGTTGTAATGCAATTGCATGTATGTAATTTGCACATCAACCTTCATTACTTTTGACACGTGGCTCTGCATCCTGATTGAGAATTTGAGCACCTCTGCTCTCAGTATATGTGTGGTTTTAAAGTTACCTATAGATTTAAATTGGCTTTTTTGGTCCAGTTCTCGTTATTTTATACATGCACACAAACTAGTTTTGATGCAAGTGTTTAATTTAGTGCAGCACATAGCAACACAGTTTGAAACTGTTCATGAAACCAATGTTTATATTGTGTTTTTTTTCACCTTAGATCACCCCCCCCCCCCCCCCCCCCCCCCTTAGATGAGGCTCATCTTTTGGGTTTTTGTTGTTGTTTGTTTGGGGTTTTTTTCTTTTATTATGTGAGTTATAATCCCGTTCATGGGTTTTGTGTCCCACAGAATATAATCAAAGAGAAACATGTGCAGGTATTTAAGACTAAATGCTGGAAACATTCTGCACAAGGTCCGACTCTGTGTAGAGACAATGCGTTCAGTGCGGCCTCGATGGTGTCCTTCGTTGTGCGAGCAGGAAGGTCAGAGTGAAGTTTTGCACTTCAGTGTAGCACATCTCAGCTTAAGGACAGCAGCTGTGCTTTATTTGTCTTAAATCCTGTGTTCTGCACAGGTGTGTTCATATCAATATAAAAAAATTGATTGATTGATTGATCACAGCCGCCACAACAACAGAAATTCAAAGTGTGCAAAGTGCTCAAGACTTAGACTGGATCACTCAAAGGAGTCAAATTGACAGTTAGATCACGACCGAGAACAAATCAGGTTGCAGTGTCTGATAATCTCCAGAATCATACTCTCAGGATCAGATTCATTATTAGAAGGTATTACAGCTTTTTCAGCACAGAACATGAGAGAATGTGATTCAACACTGTTTAATTACAAAGTTACACAACATGCCCATGAGAAAACTCAGTTTATTCAGAAAAATTGTACATTGTAACTTCAGATGTTTTATCTAAGAATGAAATTATGATGTAAATCAGCTTGTTTTCATCACTTCCAAACACATTTGTAGGCCAAAAGCAGAATTTAAAGTGAAGATCATTTTCATTCATTGCCACGATGTTATTGTTCAAACAAATGCACTGGAACGTCACTAAATAAATAAACAAATAAATTAACCTCTTCTACACTCAGTAAATCAATGATCGCATAATTGGCATTCAGCAAATAAAACTGTTAAAAATGTTGTTTTTTTATTCATATCATCCTGTGCAGGTTGACAGTGACGTGCATTTCCTTCCAATAACAATTTTACAGTCAAGAAAAAAGGAATTAAATACATTTTAAGGGTCTTGTTGCACTGAGATGCTGTCAGTGACTGTAGTCCACATAAAGTGCGTGTGTTGCTATATCTCTTTCTGCTGGAGTGGAAATAATGCTGCTTTTCATTTAACAGTTTGGGCAGAGTCCCACTGCGACGCATCACGTTGTACTAAAAAACAAAGGCAATTTGAAAACTGAAAATTCTGTTTAAGTGTGTTTCAGCACGTATAGCAAATGTGTGGCAATTGGTATTCACAGTGCCATCTACTGGATTCATCTGTATTATCATGTCATCATGGCTTCTTGATGCTGATGTCAGAATGCAGATGAAAACGGCAACTTTTTTTTTTTAATTGAAAAATAAAACTTCACAAATCACTTTAAAAAGTAATCATTTTATTCAGCATTTAAAGACAGAATAATAAATATCTTTCTTAACTGGAACATTTAATAGTAATTTTACTACATTTGAACATAAAGTTGTATCATTTAAATATAAGGTGTATTCATAGTCCAGCTGATTGAGTTGGCACACTGCGGCCTCCATACACCTGTGGAGTCAACCAGTTTATGCAAAAGCAAAGTAAAGCAGACAGAAAATAAAATACACCTCATCTCAGGTCAACAAATAAAGGCTAAAAATGCTCAGTTAATCTCATAAGCACAGCAGCACTTGAACTGGTTTTTAATGTGCTTTTTCTAGAATGAGTCTTTCATTTTTTTCTTTTTGCATGACTCATGAAGTGTGACCTTGCTGCTGTAAATCTTCAGATGGCTTGTTGAACCTTCATATAAAATAAAAGTGTGCCCACACTTCAGGCTGGTGGCAGTTTGAATTATTGTTTCAGGGTGAAGTGACGTTTTAAATAATGTCTCAACAGGTTTGGGAGAGATTTAAACTGTGCAACTGCACAAACTGCAGGAGGGTCAAAGGTCAACCTCTCTGCTGTATGTGGCACTGTTTAAGAAATCTGTTCATGAAGGCTGCATTAATGTTGTCGTGGACCTATTAAATGACAAGTTCACATTTTTACAACCTTAATCATGTTAAAACATCTTCAGAAATCAAGCCTCTGCTCTCACCTTTGGGAAGTGCTTCGTTGGGGAGAAATACTTTTCTGAAAAATGAATTTTTGAATGAATGAATGACAGTGAATGGAGCAATGATACCAAGAGTTAAAAAATCCACTCTACATTAAAAAAAAGCATTGAAATAAGGTATATACACGTACATACACAGTGGTGGGCGCAGTTCCACTAATCCACTAACCACTAATTAGCAGAGCTAGCTTTTTCTTTAGCAGATTAGCTTTTCAGCTAACTTTGAGAACAGTCACTGGACTAATTAGCTTCCACTAAATTTAGTTCCGGTAACTTTCAGTCCACTAACTTTTTTTTTTTTTTTTTTTGCTGGTAAAGTGAGTAAAGTTTAACGGTCAAAAACATTTGTAAACCCTAAAATCAAACATGTTAGTTCCTGTCTGTGTCTACAACGGTCAGGCTGGCGTTCTGGCGAGATGAGCTCCCGTAGCATAAATCGACAGTTAGTTTGTCTGCTTTAAAGACAGCGTGTACATGCAAATCTTTACTTTTTTAAAGTGAAAAGACACTTATTGCTGTATTTTGATGTAAAGACAAAACTTGCGTGGGTTTTCTTCAGTGGGGAAGCTCAGCGCAAAGGTGTAGAGGTGTAGATTTTACCAGTCACACTGAACGCAACACAAGTGAACTGTTCCTGTATTTATAAATATAATACGAGCCTTGGGGTAACTGTTTGTTGTTATTTGGCGCTATATAAATAAAATTGATTGATTGATTGATTGAATACAAGCGAAGCGATGTGCAGCAGCACGAAGCTCGCTCATGGTACAGGGCATCCTAAACAGGAAGTGTCGATTTTCAAATCCACAGTAAAACAGGAAATGTTCAAATGTCAAACACTTCCTGGATCGACACTTCCTGGATTGACAGACGAGATCCCATGGAATCTCGTGGGAACTCATTGGCAAGCTCACACTCAAACAGGAAGTGCCAATTTATCAGTCACAGTGAAACAGGAAATGTGAAATGTTGAACACTTCCTGGCATGGGTGTAGCTAGAGCAGAGGCCGGGGTTTCAATGGACTCCCCTGAAATCTGATTGGACACGGATGATTGACATGTCACGGCACCACATGTCTTGAAATGAGTGAGTCACATTGACTGCTAGGTTCCTCCTGTCCAGTAGTTGGTGCTGTGTACCACAAAAAGTTCTAATCCACCTTAGTAGAAGAAGAAAAATCTTTGCTTCAGATTTGAACTGAACACGTATTTTGAACTATGGACTTCTAATGACATCAAACTTATATTGGTGAGTAAACGACCGTATTTTATGCCAGAAATGAGGTCCAGGTTGTTAAAAGCAGCATTTCTCCTTTAATTCGGGTTGTCTTATATACACATGTTTAAGCTAACAGACAGTAGCTGGTTTATGCTCTGTTGGCTTATTAGTGCAGCAGATAACTGAAATAATCCTTGAAATGGTGATACAAGCATCAAATTCAGCACAAATACAGATGGAGCAAACTTAATGGAGCAACTTTAACTTTTGACCCCTGTACAAACTGAAACTGACCATTGTCACCATTCTTGCTGCTTTTACCTCATACCTCCATAACATTCAGTCAGAGATTGTCCAAACTATACCATTTTGGAATCTTTATGATCAGGCAAATAATGTGGTGTAGTTTTCTATATGAGTGGAGCTTCTTTTAATTTTGACCCCTGTGTAATTGTTCAATTGACCCCTACCTGACTGCCTATTGAAAATTCAAGTGGCCAATCAGTTTTTTTTTGTTTTTTTTAAATGAGTTCATGTCTATGGATTATTTGTGCTGAATGTGATGTTTGTATCACCATTTGCAGGATTCCACTCTAAATATTCTCTTATCTGCTGAACTATATATAAAAAGTAAGATGCTGCTTCTCAGTGTTTCTCAATTGCCCTCAAAAGTATTGGAACACTTGCTGTTGATATGCTGTTGATCCTGCACGCCTCTTCAGATGCTTGGGATGTGCGTGTCTTCATTGCATTATCTGTACACTTGGTATTTCACACATTTTAATTAGTTTATTCCATTTCATATACTTTTTTTTCTAAAATTATCTTCCTTAACTCAAACTGAAAGCAAATCTCTACAACTTGACATAAATGAATTAAAAATCTAAACTCCATCTTCCTGATGAAGTGGAGCAGAGGAGGATTTTCTTCAAAAGAAGACCTGAAAGTTCAGCTACATTTGAGTTGAAAGACTAGATTTGTTGTATGGCTGGGGGGCCTGGCTGCCTTTTTGTTTCTGTCTTTTGTTTTTCCTTCCAGGTGGCTTGCATTTGGAACTGAGTGGCTGTGTTGCTGAGTTTATCAGGACCTCACCCTGATCACCTGAGGCTGATCACCTGCGGCTCATCAGGACTCACAGCTGTGGTGCATCTGCATGGATTGGAACATGGTGGCATTTAAGACTGGAGTGCACAGTGTGTATTTGCCAGAGACTCGACCTTGTGACCAGACGGGTGAGATCGTCGTCTCGGGAGCCATCTCATCATCAGTGGATGCAGAGAACGTCCAGGTTTGATGCACGGTCTGTGAAAGAGGAGGGGGTGAGGTCTCACGCTCGTCAGCACACTTCCTGAGGTACGTTAGATTTTGTGACTAACATTTATACAGTCAGTAAATGTGGTGTCCCTCACACCTTTTTATATTGAGCTGTATGTTAGTCATGTATCGACTTCCACTGCAGTGGAGTTTTGTGAACTGGATGTTCCATGCCTGCAGGTTGGGAAGTTGATTAGTAATCAAGCCAGGAAGTGTTTGCTTGTTTGTACACCTTTAAGTGTTCTCTCTGTGTGTAGAGTGTGGACTCACATAATGGTTCCTTCTTTCACAGACTCGGTTTGTTGCGGCCACCTGGGGGGTGTCGGCGGGGTCCTTGAGTCCGAAACAGCTTCTGGCTCCGGACCGTTAGCCGCTGCTGGGAGCGCACCACGCCAGACCGCACTTGTTTTTTTATGTGTCACTGTTATGTATTAAATTCAGTTAGCCTTTGTACCGTTGCTCTGCTTATTCATACTGGGTCCTTCAAACGCTGGTCGGTTCTCCGAGCTGCGTCCGACACATAACAAGATTTGATGTTTTGGTGAAAGAAACTTTTGTTTTGTTTTTTCATAATTGATGTAAATAAAGTCCAAGACATATTCAGTAACTTGGAAATGTTCATGTTTCCATCCCCTGACTTGTCTAAAGAAAACTGTCAATAAAACTGATTATTATTTACAGGTTTTATCAAGTTTTAGAGATTTGCTTTCAGTTTGAGTTTGAGGAAGATCATTTTAGAATTTTTTATCCTTTTTTTTTTTTTTGTATTTCTTGTATTTAAATGACATTCCAATTCTAAGGTGGAGCTCTACTAGCGTTTACTAAGGTACACCTAAATATCTACAATCCCTGGCAATAATTATGGAATCACCGGCCTCGGAGGATGTTCATTCAGTTGTTTAATTTTGTACAAAAAAAGCAGATCACAGACATGACACAAAACTAAAGTCATTTCAATGGCAACTTTCTGGCTTTAAGAAACACGATAAGAAATCAGGAAAAAAAATATAGTGGCAATCAGTAACGGTTACTTTTTTAGACCAAGCAGAGGAAAAAAATATGGACTCATTCAATTCTGAGGAAAAAATTATGGAATCACCCTATAAATTTTCATCCCCAAAACTAACACCTGCATCAAATCAGATCTGCTCATTAGTCTGCATCTAAAAAGGAGTGATCACACCTTGGAGAGCTGTTGCACCAAGTGGACTGACATGAATCATGGCTCCAACATGAGAGATGTCAGTTGAAACAAAGGAGAGGATTATCAAACTCTTAAAAAAGAGGGTAAATCATCACACAATGTTGCAAAAGATGTTGGTTGTTCACAGTCAGCTGTGTCTAAACTCTGGACCAAATACAAACAACATGGGAAGGTTGTTAAAGGCAAACATACTGGTAGACCAAGGAAGACATCAAAGCGTCAAGACAGAAAACGTAAAGCAATATGTCTCAAAAATCGAAAAATGTACAACAAAACAAATGAGGAACGAATGGGAGGAAACTGGAGCCACGTCTGTGACCGAACTGTAAGAAACCGCCTAAAGGAAATGGGATTTACATACAGAAAAGCTAAAGAAAGCCATCATTCACACCTAAACAGAAAAAACCAAGGTTACAATGGGCTAAGGAAAAGCAATCGTGGACTGTGGATGACTGGATGAAAGTCATATTCAGTGATGAATCTGGAATCTGCATTGGGCAAGGTGATGATGCTGGAACGTTTGTTTGGTGCCGTTCCAATGAGATTTATAAAGATGACTGCCTGAAGAGAACATGTACATTTCCACAGTCATTGATGATATGGGGCTGCATGTCAGGTAAAGGCACTGGGGAGATGGCTGTCATTACATCATCAATAAATGCACAAGTTTACGTTGATATTTTGGAACACTTTTCTTATCCCATCAATTGAAAGGATGTTTGGGGATGATGAAATCATTTTTCAAGATGATAATGCTCTTCAATTCAATCAATCAATTTTATTTATATAGCGCCAAATCACAACAAACAGTTGCCCCAAGGCGCTGTATATTGTAAGGCAAGGCCATACAATAATTATGTAAAAACCACCAACGGTCAAAACGACCCCCTGTGAGCAAGCACTTGGCGACAGTGGGAAGGAAAAACTCCCTTTTAACAGAGAAAGAAACCTCCAGCAGAACAGGCTCAGGGTATCTTGCCATAGAGCAAAAACTGTGAAAACATTCCTTGCAAAAAGACACATGAGTCAATGTCATGGCCTGCAAAATAGTCCGGATCTTAATCCAATTGAAAATCTTTGGTGGAAGTTGAAGAAAATGGTCCATGACAAGGCTCCAACCTGCAAAGCTGATCTGGCAACAGCAATCAGAGAAAGTTGGAGCCAGATTGATGAAGAGTACTGTTTGTCACTCATTAAGTCCATGCCTCAGAGGACTGCAAGCTGTTATAAAAGCCAGAGTGGTGCAACAAAATACTAGTGATGTGTTGGAGCGTTCTTGTTGTTTTCATGATTCCATCATTTTTTCCTCAGAATTGAGTGAGTCCATATTTTTTTCCCTCTGCTGGTCTAAAAAGTAACCGTTACTGACTGCCCACAATTTTTTTTTTTTTTCCTGATTTCTTATAGTGTTTCTTAAAGCCAGAAAGTTTGCCATTTGAAATGACTTTAGTTTTGTGTCATGTCTGTGATCTGCTTTTTTTTCTACAAAATTAAACAACTTATTGCCAGGGGTTGTATTTAAAAAGAGAGAGAGAGAGGGAGAGAGTCGAGCCACTTAGGTGCCTGGTCTGAGAACCAGGGAAGCTTTTTTATCCCATAGGAACTCTCCCTACCCACCTAAGTGGCTCAAGAATATGGGCAGCATGTAAATAAGTGACATTTACATGACAATTTATATGACAATATTGAGATACAATAATTTGGCCATATTGTACAGCCCTACTGTCAACTGGCTGAAAACTTTAAATATTAATTTACATCTAAAAAGTAAGTCCCTTCAGCTGCTCCCTTGTTTGCACTCTGGGTCGCCACAGCAAATCCAAGGTGGATCTGCATGTTGAATTGGCACAGGTTTTACGCCGGATGCCCTTCCTGACGCAACTCCACATTACAAGGAGAAATGTGGCAGGGGTGGGATTTGAACATGGAACCTTCTGAACTGAAACCAAGCACATTAACCACTTGGCCACCACCACCACCCCTGTATGAATATTAATTTACAACTACATTAAAAAGTGGCAGGGAATTAAGAGGGCTGTAATTAGGGGGGTCAGCTGAAAGGCAAAAAAAGAAAAATGCTTATAAAGGTGGGGAGTATGGGGGGCAGAGACCCTCCAGAAGCTGAAAGGCAAAATAAGGAAAGTGCTTTAAAGGTGGGGGGTCTGAGGGAGCAGAGCCCCAGGGTGGGGGCGGAGCCACCCCAGAAGCTGAAAGGTTTTAGCCGGCTAATGCTCCCCTGAAGCATTTACTCAAAATAAAGTCTGAAGGACCTTAATGACGTGGTGAGATGCTGACGAGCTTCAGTCGTTCATGTCCACAACATATACATATTACAGAGGTAAACTGTGACTATTAATATTGCGATTTGTTGCTTTTTATAAAGACAATGACCATGTTTGGGATTTTATTTTGTTATTTATTTATTTCTCCTGCATTTGTTTTGTGTTTGTGAATGCAGTTCTGTCAATGGTTTTTAAATACGTAACATAGAGATCAACTGTGACTACTAATACTGCAATTTTTCTGCATTTGATAAAGATGATGACTGTTTCATTTTATATTTATTTATTTTTTGTGCATTCGTTTTGTGTTTGTGATTCCTGAATTTACCCAGCAGCCCCTGTGGAGCTTTGAACTCAAAACTGGTTTATCAGTAGCCAACAGACGTGGCAGCGACCAAGTCAATACTAAAAATTAGCAGTTAGCCGTAACTTCCACAAAATTTTTTAGCATTTTAACCTTATAAAATTTAACTTTTCAGTTAGCAGATTAATGGTTACTGAGCTAAATTTTCAG
The DNA here is from genome assembly GCF_902500255.1 of Thalassophryne amazonica. NCBI lineage: Eukaryota > Metazoa > Chordata > Actinopteri > Batrachoidiformes > Batrachoididae > Thalassophryne > Thalassophryne amazonica. The sequence goes on from NC_047108.1 coordinate 127,172,351, forward strand.
TAGCACATAAGCGTTTAGAAAATGAATGTTTTATTAGCCCTCCATCTATTCTACAGGTGAACTCTGGTCAGTTTCATTATCATGGATTTGGCACATGATAAATACTAAAATATCGCAACATCACACTCAATCTATTGGTAGGTTTTGGCAAAAGCCTGTACTGGTTTCCAGGTTAATCGGTGGATCCCTGACTCGATTCCCTGTTGCACAGGAAGACCACTAGAACATGACAGGGGTTTCGAACACTAAGTTGGTCCTGCTGTGTTTGTGTGTGTGTGTGTGTGTGTGTGTGTGGGGGGGGGGGGGGGGGTCATTTTAAAGTGCTTAGAGTGTCTGCTTCAGATTAAAAAATGAAAAGCATTTACCTTGTAAAATGCACTCATTCGCCCACCTATCTATCTGTTGTGTTCAGTTGAAGAGGCAGGTGGGTGAATGAGTTTGTCCCTCCACACGAACCCAATAACACAGGACTAATACATGACGTCATCTTGTAATTCTTCAAAAAGATCATATAACGAGTACAAACTGATTAACTGTGATGCAATAGATCAGTACAAAAAGCATGTTTAAGAATGGTATAATATAGCAAAATCTTGTCAACCACCCAGCAGGCATATCTGTACTATCACACACTTGATAGGAAAATAAGAGCAAATGTGCTTGAAATTACACTGAACTGAGCCTGGTTGTGGGCAAGCACAGTGGATTAGTGGTGAGCACTGTTGCCTCACAGTGAGAAGGTCATGGGTTCAATTCCCGTGGCCTTTCTGTGTGGAGTTTGCATGTTCTCTCCGTGTTTGTGTGGTTTCCTCTGGGTGCTCCGGTTTCCTCCCACATCCAAAGACATGTGGGTTAGGTGGATTGGAGTCTTTAAATTATCGTAGGTGTGTGTGTGGGTGTGTCTGTGTTTGTTTGTCTGTTTGTGGCCCTGCAACAGACTGGTGTCCTGTCCTGGGTGTACCCCGCCTCGCGCTCTATGACTGCTGGATAGGCTCCAGCCCCCGCGACCCTTAATTGGACTAAGCGGGTAGAAGGTGAATGAATGAATGAGCCTGGTTGTCAGTATATACAGTACTGTGCAAAAGCTTTAGGCATCCCAGAGTTTTAAAAGCAGTGTTTGATATCCCCCCCCCCCCCCCCCCACCCACCCCACACACACACCCTTTTTATTGGCATGTTAATGCAAAATCAGTTCCAACAAAAGTGAATCTGTCAGCTATATTTTCATTTCATGATAATAATAATAATGATAATAATTTCTTTGTACATGTACTGTCCAGTAGAATACCTCACAAACACAGCTGCCAAAGATCATGCAATATTTAAATGATTATAAAACACAATTACTCATATTTTAAGTCCTGTTTTTCTTAAAAGCAGTTTTTCAGGTCCTGCGACTTATACTCTGGTGAAACTTATATACCAAAAATCACACGTAAATAGAACCCAGTGTTCACATCAATTATCAGCAAAGTTGAAATTCATAATATGTATCATGTTTTCATAAACGTAATGCTTTTGTGATGCATTAAATGCGCCTTAAACATTTGCACAGTACTGTATATATATTCTTTTATTTCCTAAGTTGGGTCTGGTGGCCAGTGAGGCCACTGCTGCTTATGTTATCCGTGTAAGAACGTGTTAATAACTACAGTACACAGTTTTAATGTTCAGTGAAAACTTGGTTTGAGTTCATCTGGAGCTCTGCCAATGTGCGTATTAATGCCCCTGTTTCCCTTTCAGAATGTTTTACTAAAACATGATTTATCCCATAAAACACAATTGTTAACATGATTGTTTTATATGATGAAAGTTGTTAAAAAAAAAGTGAACTTGTGCTTTAAAGTCTAGGTTTGATGAACGTTTAATGCTACATGTCTTTTATCCTTCCACTTTGCTCGACAGCCCCGTCACTCTATGTCACTAGTCCTCACACCTGTGTGCTTTCTTTTCTTCATATTTTAGGCCAAACCAATTGCTGCTACCTTTGTGCTCTTAAAAAAATTCCTCCATCTTGTGATTGTATATTTTGCATTAAATCTTGCATCCTCGTCATCACCACCAAGTTGCACATACAGGGAAACGCTGGGATTTTACAACCTGGGCTCCATTTTAGATCTTTGAAGACCCCTTTGCAGAAGTTTTCACTCTGAATAAAAATAAAACAAAACAGTACTGATTTCAAATCTGAGCACCACCACAGACTAACCAGCTAAAAGTGCTCAGAGTAACCTACTTCTTGGCACCACTGAACAGCTGAAAATCTCATTGGAAGTGCCTGGTAGCAAGGAGAGTGTTTCTATGGATGTTAACGTGTGTCAAAATGGCTGGTGTGATGCGCAGATGGCTAGCAATGCTGTTCACTCACAGCGCTGTGAAAGGGGCGTTGAGGTGGGTAAGTCTGCCCTTGCCAGTACATAGCCTCTCCATCAGCAAGCACTATGTAGTGCCTAGGTAGTGAGGACATAACCTGCTGCTATTGGAACCAAACCCCCAGCTATGGGTTAAATAGCTCCACTGCCTTGGTGGGTCTCTCGGGAGAGAGCAAGGCTAAGGGAGTAACCCCCAACAGAAAATCTGGAATGGAGCCCCTAAGGCGGCTGACATTGGGAACCCACGTCTCATGGCAACTCCCGCAGCCAAGCTGATACCAAAAGTATTGCCTGCATTCCTTTGGACCACATCAGTAAGGCCGAGAGGGCACCACTGGGCATCCCAGGATCTCCATACACTCTGCCCAGGCCTGCGCCCTGGCAAGGTCACTCCAGTGCCACTGCCTCAGCGGCAAGACCAACACAGGGGACAGCAGTTACAAGTTATAAGTCCATAGCTGATTGGCGCAAGCTCGGACACTACGGGCTGTCTCAGACGGTGGGAGCGATCTTCACGTCCCACTGGTCAGCCATCACCCGCCCCAAGCTGGGCAGCCCCCAGCCAGTAAGGTGCTGACCCGCCACAGTCTGCCTGCTTCAATGGGTGCTTGGAGCTTAGGGCTACACCAACAAGCAGACTGAAAACCCTGCACCAGGCAAAAAACCAAAAAGGCCAGCCTTACGACTGGTAAGCTGGAATGTCAGAACCATGTCCCCTGGTCTCTCCGATGACCTACAGCAAGTTGAGGATGCCAGAAAAACAGCCATCATCGACCGGGAGCTATTGAGACTGAACGTCAACATAGCTGCCCTCAAATGGCAGCCTCATAACAGAAATACACCTTCTTCTGGTAGGGGAGAGAATCGGAAGAGAGCCCTCGACTACATGGCATAGGATTTGCAGTGAGAAACTCTCTCCTGATGTCGGTAGAACCACCATCCAACAGCACAGCTCGAATCCTCCCCCTCCGCCTCTCAACATCTTCAGGTCCAGTTAACATCCTGAGCGTCTATGCTCCCACACTCTGTTCCCAACCTGAAGCAAAGGACAAGTTCTACGATGAGCTTGAGACCACAGTCCAAGCCATATCAGCAATAGAACATCTACTCCTACTTGGGGACTTCAACACCCGTATCGGGGCTGATCACGACTCCTGGCCTCACTGCATTGGCGCCACAGCATCGGCAAGTAAAATGAGAATGGACAGAGACTGCTAGAGCTCTGCCCCTACTATGACCTCTGTTTCACAAACAGTTTCTTCTCCACCAAGCTTCATCATCGTGTGTCATGGCGACACCCCCAGGTCATGCCACTGGCATAAGCTGGACCTAGTCATCACCTGAAGGGCCTCACTGAATCATGTGCTTGTCACCAGAAGCTATCACAGTACTGACTGCGACACTGACCACTCCTTGGTCTGCAGCAAGGTGCGCCTCAACCTAAACATATTCAATCAATCAATCAATCAATCAATCAACATTATTTATAAAGCGCTTTACAGCACCGACTGGTGTCCAAAGTGCTTAACATTAAAACACAAATTTACAAAATAAAACACATATAAAATAAAATTTTAAAACAACACAAAAAAAGAACATAAAAATAACAGAACATGTCACCTCCCCACTAAGTGTTAAAAGCCAGTTTAAATAAATAAGTCTTAACTTAGATTTAAAAAGTGCTAGGTCAGGAATAGTACGTAACTCAAGAGGTAGCTCATTCCACAGTCTGGGCCGGCTACCGCGAAAGCATGATCACCCCAGCGTTTATATCTTGACCCTTGGAACATCTAAGTAAAGCTGGCCAGACGCCCTTAATGTCCTACTGTAGGTGCGCAAAGTTAAAATTTCAGACAAGTAGGGAGGTGCAAGGCCATAAATAGCTTTAAAAACAAACATTAAATTTTAAAATCAATTCTAAAACGAACTGGAAGCCAGTGGAGTGAGTATAGGATGGGCACAATATGCTCACGTCTAGAAGTGTTTGTCAAAAGACGAGCAGCAGCATTCTGCACCAACTGGAGACGCACAAGAGACGACTGATTAATGCCCGCATAAAGTGCATTACAATAATCAAGTCTGGAGCTGGTGAAAGCATGAATGGCCGTCTCAAGATCACGTCTACTGAGAAAGTGCTTTATTTTAGCCAAAAGGCAAAGTTGGAAAAAACTAGCTTTGACAACAGATTTATCTGTTGATCGAACCTCAAACAGCTGTCAAATATCACTCCCAAATTCTTGACAGCTGGTTTTACATAGTTAGCCAAAGCACCTAAATTTGGTGTTACCACATTTGGTATGCCAGTGCGCTCAAACACCATGATCTCAGTTTTACCCATCATTCAGGTAAAGGAAGTTTTGGGACAGCCACTGCTTTACATCACGAATACAATTAAATAATGATGACAAAGCATCACTCCCATTAGTCCTCACAGGCAGATAGATTTGCAGATCATCTGCATAACAATGAAAGGACAAATTGTGCTGGGTTATAATTGACCCCAATGGCAGAATGTACAAAGAAAATAGAATCGGCCCAAGGACAGATCCCTGCGGCACTCCACAGCACAGAGGAGCAGTTGATGAGGAAAGGTCCCCAATCATGACAGAAAAGCTCCTTCAGCCAAATATGATCTAAACCACTCAAGTGCAGTACCATGAATGCCAATAAAATGTTCCAACCGGGAAACAAGTACTGTGTGATCCACAGTACCAAAGGCTGCTGTGAGGTCCAACAGAACCAGCACAGCAGGATTCCCTGCATCCACCGACAGAGTAATATCATTATGAACTTTTAAAAGTGCTGACTCAGTGCTGTGTCGCAATCTAAACCCAGACTGGAATTTTTCAAGGATGAGATTGTCTTCTAAAAATGATTGTAACTGTAAAAGACAACCTTTTCTAAAACCTTAGATAGAAATGGCAAGATGAGACCACAGGTCTAAAATTGGATAAAACTGATGAGTCCAGGTGAGGTTTTTTAAGAAGAGGTCGAACCACAGCATGTTTAAAAGCAGCTGGAACAGACCCTGATTCTAACACAAGCATTGATAAAAGTTAGGAGACCTGCCCCAACAGTATTAAAAACCTCCTTCAGCACCTTAGCTGGAACAACATCAAAAGGACAACTTGTAGATTTTATGTGTTTTACAACATCAGCGAGAGATGCAAAGAAATGGGCTCAAACTGTATTCATCGCTCAAAGCAGAAAGGACACCCACGGATCACACAGCCATGACATCGGCCCCAGACCTACGTGCACGCTTTGCCAACGCCATCAATGAAGCCCTAACGAACTGCCTGACGGACAGTGCCGAAGTGAGGTGGAACCGCATTCAAGACGCCACCTACCAAGCCGCCATGGACTCCTTTGGCAAGAAAGTGAGGCATAACCCAGACTGGCTTGAAGCAGGAATTGCCGAAATGGAACCAGCAATCACAGCAAAGCGAACCGCCCAACTCAACCTATAAAAGCATTCCCTCTGAGAAGACTCTGGCTGCCTACAGGAAGGCCAGAAGTGATGCCCAGCGGACTGCTCGGAAATGCGCCAACGACCATTGGCTGAGACTCTGTCGAAGCATCCAGCTTTCTGCTGACCATGGAGACATTCACTCAATGTATGCAGGCATGAAAAAGCCTTTGGCCCCAGCACCATCAAGATCGCTTCCCTTAAGTGGCCACAGGTGAAGTCATCAGACCGTAGCAAGCAGATGGAGAGATGGGCCGAGCATTACAAGGATCTGTAGTCTAGAGAGAACACCATCACTGACACAGTAGTTGAGAACACCACTCCCTTGCCTGTCATGGAGGAGCTTGATGCTCCACCCTCTGTTGAGGAACTACAAAACGCCATCGACTCCCTTGCCTGTGGCAAAGCACCAGGAAGTGATGGCATCCCCTCAGAGTCATCAAGGCTGCAAAGACAACTCTCTCTTACAACACCTCCATGAACTCCTGCTACAGTGCTGGGAAGACGAGTGCCCCAAGAAATGCGAGACGTAAATATCATCACGCTGTATAAGAATAAAGGGACCATAACGATTGCAACAATTATTGCGGAATCTCCCTGCTCAGCACTGTTGGCAAGGCCTTTGCATGAGTTGCCCTGAATTGCCTACAGTCTCTCGCCAAAAGGGCACAGTGTGGCTTCAGAGCTGGAAGATCAACAGTCGACCTGGTGTTCTCACTTCGACAACTCCAGGAGAAGTGCCGTTAAGCAACGCCGACCCCTGTACATCGCCTTCATCGATCTGACAAAGGCGTACGACCTTGTCAGCAGACAAGGTCTCTTCACCTTACTCCAGGGGATTGGCTGCCTTCCCAAGCTACTGAAAATGATCACGTCCTTCCTTGAGGAGATGAAAGATACTGTCCAGTATGATGGCTCATCCTCGGAACCTATCCCAATCAAGAGTGGGGTGAAACAGGGCTGCGTGCTTGCACCAACAATCTTCGGCATCTTCTTCTCGCTGCTGCTGAGACACGCCTTCAACCAGACTGAAGATGGAGTCTTCATTCACACAAGATGTGATGGCAACCTCTTCAACCTGGCCCGGCTCTGTGCAAAGACCAAGGTGAGGAAAGTTCTCATCAGAGAGCTGCTGTACGCAAATGATACTGCCCTCACCACACATACAGAGGAAGCCTTACAACGGCTTATCAACAGCTTTGGTTCTGCCTGCACCAAGTTTGGTCTCACCATAAGCATCAAGAAAACCAACATTATTGGTCAAGATGTCAGTAACGCCACCCACCCCACCCCAGCCCCGCATAACCATCGGTGACCATACCCTTGAAGTGGTTGAGAACTTCACTTACCTGGGCTCTACCATCTCTAGTAACCTCTCCCTTGACACCGAGCTCAACGTAAGGATTGGCAAAGCATCATCAGCAATGGCTCGCCTGGCAAAGAGAGTGTGGGACAACTCCATGCTGACTACCAACACCAAGATGAAAGTGTAGCAGGCCTGTGTGCTGACCACTCTTCTCTATGGCAGCAAAACATGGACCCTGTATTCCCATCAAGAACGCAGGCTGAACGCCTTCCATCTGCGCTGCCTCAGACGACTCCTGGGCATCACCTGGCAGGACCATGTACCAAACATCGAAGTACTGGCTCGGGCAGGAGCACCAAGCATGTTTGCCCTACTTAGCCAAAGATGGCTACGCTGGCTAGGTCATGTTGTCCGCATGGACGATGGCTGTATCCCCAAAGATATGCTGTATGGCGAGCTAGCCACTCGCTCCAGACCCACAGGACGGCCTGCACTATGCTACAAGGATGTCTGTAAGTGTGACCTCAGAGCGAGCAACATCAACCAACAGACCTGGAAACATCAGCAGCAAACCGTGACAGCTGGCAGCTTACCACCAAGAGTGGCATCCAGCTGGCAGAAGTGAGGAGGGAGGCATTGGGAAGAAAGGAGACTCCAACAATGACAGCGAGCAGAGTCAGCACCCACAGAAACAGGAAATTATACCTGCAGCGCCTGCAACAGAGTCTGCCGATCCAGGACCGGGCTCTTCATTCATAGCAGGTGCTGCAATCCAACTACTGACTGACCCACGGCGCAGCTCCATTGTCTCCCGAGATAGACGGATGCCAGAGAGGTAACATTTACCTCACTAAATGTGCATCAGTTTTTAAAAGGACAGATTGTACAGTTAGCTGCTTACCTTAGCCTAGCCATCCTCACCTGGCACTGCCGATGAGGAGCTGTTCTATCCTGACTAGTAATCACTCAGTGGAAAGCAGCACCAGGGGAGATAGCTAGGAGGCTAAGGTAAGGGCTAAATGTGTAATTGGGCATTTTTAAGTTTCTTTACATTGGGTGATGCAGGCATGATCCATAGGGATCATCACCATGCTGTTGGACACCTCTAATGACACTTTCTTCTGTTCACTGGTGGCCAGAAGGGGAACAACCCACTAGTATGCAGGTTCACTAGTCCGAAGGTTCACTAGCTCGAAGGTTCAGGTCAATAAATGAATATATTTTAATGCCAAGTTTCAGTAGGCCGCACTAGTAGCTGTCTACTTACATGTGATTTTGTTTGTTTTTGGTTTGTTTTTTCAATTAAAAAGACATTTCTTTCATCTGTGATGTGAGAGTGAATGTTACTTTAATAAAGAAAAAAATCACATCACTTTGTAACTTTGCTGTTTATAAAGATACATCATACAATGTAAATGTCATACACAATATTTCGTAATTAAGACTTTGGCATTTAATTCAAATGGCAATTTTCCAACCTTCACAGGTGACTGTGAACTGCGATGTCTGGCTTAATTTGGACTAAATACACACACAGTCTAATGAACCTTTGGACTAGTGAACCTTCAGACTAGTGAACCCTTCCCAACAAGAAGCAGTTTATTGACTGTTTTCAGCTTACATAATTAGCTTGTTGGCCAATGATGGTGTTTGATTTCTAAATCAATAATGCTGATTAATTTTGTTGCTCTACCATCTGTACCAAAAACCCAAAAATATAGCACAGGTTGAAAAATGTCAAACTTCCCCTTTAATAGCATCTACTTGCTGTAGACATGAACTTTTATGTCAAAAGTATTATTTCCAAATTATCTCCAACAATCAACAGTCGTTACACTGATGTTTATATTTGAGTAAATGCAAACACCAGAATTACAGCTGACATGTTATCAGATCTGAAGGTCTGATTTTATCATCGATTCATCAGTTGTCCGAGCGATAACGGTTCACTTTGCTGACGTCACTCAATGAACTCAACCCTGTACACACCGAAAGGGCGTAGCTGTAAAAGAAAAATCACCCACACTAAACATATTCCAGCATGTTGAAGATTGAATCAGAACTGGTGCAGTCGAGAACCGGCGTTTCAACTCCTGGAACGCGGCTTCGCACCGATCCGACCAGGTGAAGGGGACCTTGGTGGAGGTCAGGGCAGTCAGGGGGCTAACTACCTGACTGTAGCCTTTAATGAACCTCCTGTAGAAATTTGCAAAGCCGAGGAACTGCTGCAATTTCCTGCGGCTTGTTGGTTGGGGCCAATCTCTCACCACCGCAACCTTGGCCAGATCAGGGGCGACGGAGTTGGAGGAGATGATGAACCCCAAGAAGGACAAAGAAGTGCGGTGGAACTCGCACTTCTCACCCTTCACAAACAGCCGGTTCTCCAACAACCGCTGTAGGACCTGACGTACATGCTGGACATGGGTCTCAGGGTCCGGGGAAAAGATGAGTATATCGTCCAGATATACGAAGACGAACCGATGCAGGAAGTCCCGCAAGATGTCATTTACCAAAGCTTGGAACGTCGCAGGGGCGTTAGTGAGGCCGAACGGCATGACCAGGCACTCAAAGTGACCTAACGGGGTGTTAAATGCCGTCTTCCATTCGTCTCCCTTCTGGATCCGAACCAGGTGGTACGCGTTTCTAAGGTCCAATTTTGTGAAAATTTGGGCTCCATGCAGGGGCGTGAACACTGAATCCAACAGAGGTAACAGGTATCGGTTGCGAACCGTGATCTCGTTCAGCCCTCTGTAATCAATGCATGGACGGAGTCCGCCGTCCTTTTTGCCCACAAAAAAGAAACCAGCACCCATCGGGGAGGTGGAGTTCCGGATCAGCCCGGCAGCTAAGGAGTCCCGGATGTAGGTCTCCATTGATTCACGTTCCGGACGTGAGAGGTTGTGCAACCTACTGGACGGGTACTCAGCACCCGGGACCAAATCGATGGCACAATCGTACGGTCGGTGCGGGGGAAGAGTGAGCGCCAGATCTTTGCTGAAAACGTCAGCAAGATCGTGGTACTCCTTTGGCACCGCCGATAGATTGGGGGGGACTTTAATCTCCTCATTAGCCGTCGTGCTGGGAGGAACCGAGGATCCTAAACACTCCCGGTGGCAGGTTTCGCTCCACTGCGTCACAACCCCGGATGGCCAATCTATCCGGGGATTGTGCTTCACCATCCATGGAAATCCCAAAATCACTCGGGAGGTAGAAGGTGTTACATGGAACACGATCTCCTCCCTGTGATTTCCAGACACAACCAAGGTCACAGGCTGTGTCTGATGTGTGATTAATGGAAGCAGGGTGCCATCTAGTGCTCGCACCTGCAATGGTGCCGGCAGAGCCACCAGGGGGAGCCCTACTTCCTTTGCCCATCTGCTATCCAGCAGATTCCCTTCCGACCCCGTGTCTACCAGTGCTGGGGCGTGAAGGGTTAAATCCCCACAAAGGATCGTTACTGGGATTCGTGCAGATTTGCGGGGTTTCTCCGCGTGCGTGTTATGGCCCACCCTTAGCCCAGTTTCTAAGGACGGGCAAGAGCCGCAGACAAAACACTCCCCGCGGGCCAGCCTCCTTTGTCTGATGTTTGTCTTAACTTTGGCCCTGCTCGTGTCCATAGCCTCCTCAGCAGGGGG